>NW_026095958.1:0-11843 GCF_023614345.1 Adelges cooleyi | reverse complement strand
TGTCAAACGCACAATCGGCAAAGCGACGGCTCTGAAGAGACTTATCCAGGCGGAGGTTAAGGCCCAACCTGCTGGCGAACAGGAGAGCGGCCAAGTCCACGTCAGGAGTTCACAAAGATCAACATTTGTCCGTGTGGACAGCTATATAGCATATATATATATTTTTATTCAAACTTTAATAAATAATTAAGTAATAACTAGGAGTTTATTGAGCATTTTCATGTCTCGTTGAAGTACCGAATAAATTTAGAGTTATGGTGCAATTATAGATAATGATATAGTAACACTTTTTTCGGTTATGTGCCAGATCTAAGAGATGAAAATGTCAAAATAAAGATCTATAATCCACATGAACGTTTTAATAAAAAAAACAAAAATCTCCAACTGAAAAATTTATTAAAAACTCGCATTCGTTTCAAAGTGGTTTCTGAGATAAGAACTTTTTCTAATAAACTGTTATTTAGTTTTGTGGCAGGTTGAGCTTTTTCCACGAAATTACCGAGACTCGATATATTAAACAAACATTTATTTTATATATTATCACGTTGACCGCCACGGGGTTTTTCACTGTGTTACTTGTAACGGCCATGAGATATAATTCGAAATCTCAACTTTTTCCCAAAAATGTGTCGTGAGATTTATTAAGAGATCTCATTCCCAATTATTTTCAATTGGTGATATTTCGTTTCTGGTCTCAATTATCAGTATTTTAACATTTTATTTGAAAAGTACAGTGTTGCCACTTTCATTGGATCTTTTTATCATTGATACCATGTGCATATTTTTTTAAACGTTCTATGTTTTAACATAATATATAATATATTATTTAATATTATTATTATAATATTAAGTTATGAGTAATATTGCAAACAAAATTCGTGAGAATGTACGTATTAGAAACAACTTTTTATTAATGTTTACAAATTTTGAACAAAATCTGAGAAAAAAAATGTTCAACAATTTTTTGAGTAAACTTCGAAAAAAACCCCCTTGGCGGTCAGGACAAAGTTTTATGATATCTTATATTAGATGTCATGGCGGTCAACGTGTTATATACAGTGAACGTGAACCAAATTGGTTTTCAGTTTATACAATTAAATTGTTATTTATATGTTTTAAACATTACAGTCAGTTATAATATTGCAAACAAAATTTGTGAGAATGTACTTAGAGTTAAACTATATAGGTCTGAAATTTTAAGAATTTCTTAGGCGACCATCAAATGGAGAGGTGAGCTGTGAGAGAAACAAAAAAAAAAAAAAACGAAGGAAATTGAAAAGTACTAGCTAGATAATATTTGTGATTTATAGTGCTGCTACTCGAAAGAATTGGTCTAGTATTAGAAGTTACAGTATACACAAACACATAAAAAGCACACATCATAATGTAACTAATGGCCTTTCAACTCCACAACGAAATAAATAAAATAGGACATAAACACAATTTTCATTGTAATATACAAAATTGATTCCTACAATAACCTAGAAAAGATGCAGGTTAGCTCAAATATTTTTACAGAATCAAAATTAAACCAGCCTGATTTTGCATATTTATGTCAGGCTTTTAGGTCAAAAGATATTCACTGGATTTAAACTTATAATTCTTACAACAGTTTCCGGCTACAATGTCGCATAGGTACTTTTGTATTGCACGGTTATCAGTGCACACACATCAATCAAGATTGTCAATATATTATCTTTTCTGATGATCTTTCCTTTAG
Source organism: Adelges cooleyi (assembly GCF_023614345.1). NCBI lineage: Eukaryota > Metazoa > Arthropoda > Insecta > Hemiptera > Adelgidae > Adelges > Adelges cooleyi. The sequence goes on along the minus strand of NW_026095958.1, from coordinate 10,123 downwards.
TTGAATGATTAAACATCAGATTGGTAAACATCAATCGTATAACCACTAACCAGCAATCGCTATTTTTTCTCTGTATATACAAAAAAGTTAATTTTGAAGTTTGTAGAAAATAGGGAAATGTTTTTGTGTAAACTTAGAGCTATTAAGATAGTATAGTAAAAACATTATTTTTTTTTATCAAATACATACTATTGTTTCCAAGTAACTGTATCTTTTATTCCTAAAAATGTTTTTCCGCTAGAATAAAATATAAAAAAAAATTTTTACATCTTTACACTATTCTTTAGTTATATCTTAGTTAAGTCTAATTTTAATTCCAAAATCTACAGTTAAAAAAACGATTAAAAAATATGTTGCTGCCACTTTTAGGAAAAAATATTAACCCGTTAACACTTGACGGTCATGACTGCTATAGCATGCTGCATGCTATTGACATAGCTAGTTAATTCGGTTTTAATTTAGGAAAAAAATATATATCTTAAGTGATACAAAAAAACCCCTCTATAGTAAATTCAAAGAGCTTCTTAATTTTATCACAATTTTGAAACGAGTAGATTTTATTCCGTAATTTTTACATCAAATTTTTAGCTAGTCAAAAATGAAAAAAAAACAGGTAACGTTCATTTAGAAAACCAAATTCCTTTATATACATGTTGTACTTAACAATGTTATACCTATTAAAAAGTCGGTCTAATTTGTCCCTTTCTAAATAACTAATAAAATTATAGTAATTTTTCTTTTTTCTTATAAATAAAAATAATGTTGTACAAAATATAAGTAATCGGTGTTTATTTGAAAAGTACTAGCGATTTTGGATTCATTTTTCGTTAATACATATTGTATCTTGAAAAATTAGTTTTAGTAACATTTCAAGAGAGTTTAAAACATTAAAAAAAAATATATATATATATATATTCTATTTTCTTAATAAACTACGCATCTCTTTTTGTCTCCATAATAGTGTTGCTTCTTTCCTTTCTTGAGCGAATTTTTCAACGGATACCCCCAATTTACTACAATAGTCTTTAAAAAACTATACTAAATATTCGTAAATCTATCCAATCTAAAACAAAAAAAAAACGAAAATTTTGAATTTAAATATAAAATATAATATTTTTTATAATAGAAACACCATGTTTCATGGTGAGTTTTCGATGAAGCAATTTATTTTATCTTCGATGTGCAGTTGAAAAAATTATGTTTTATAGTGATGTGTTTTTATTTGTTATAATTTATGTCTGGACTAAGGTGTGGTAACTTTTTTTTCATTTCACATTTATGGGTTCTTATCAATTTTAATAGTATATTACATTTTATATGTAACAAGATGTCCGGATTCGGCGTTGCCCGAGATTTAGTGTGCCAGGGCTGAGTAAAATAATTCCCATTTTCCCATTCCCATCCCCACCTTCATTTCCATCCCGTTCCCTATCCCTCATCTTTAATCTCTAATCTCCTATCTCTTATCAGTTATTAAATATTCGTGAATCTATCCAATCTAAAACAAAAAAAACAAAAAACAAAATTTTGAATTTAAATATAAAATATAATATCTTTTATTATAGGAACACGATGTGGTGTAGTTTTCGATGAAGCAATATTTTGTTTTAGCTTCGATGTGCAGCTGAAAAAATATTGTTTTTATTTGTCTACATTTATGTCGGGACTAAGGGGTGGTACCTTTTTTTTTCATTTTACATTTTTGAGCTCACTTTTGGGTCTCACCAATTTTAATAGTAGGTATATTACATATTGTATGTTATTTTTTTTTTTTGTCACTTTTTACATCTACCAAACTGTAATTGTTGAACTTTTTTAAGACGTATACATTGTCTGATAACACCACATTATTTAAATGCCATGTTGTTAAAAAAAAAAATAGGATACATATTTTAATTTTTTTAAATGCGAATGAAAATAATTTCTTTAAAACCAACTTTCTTACAGTTTCGCATCGAAGATAAAAAAAATTGTATTTAATGATATTTAACGTGCGTAGTTAATGTTTACTTTCTGTTTCGAAAAATTCTGTAAACTTAAAACCCATCAAGTAGACCATAACGGAACCATAATCGTCTACAGAGTTTTTCATGTACTTGCAAAATTGATCTTCAGTAATTTTAATGAGTATGTCATTTGTATTGCGACTGAACCATTCTCTACAATCTTTGAACACATCTTCTATAATCTAAAAATTGTTAATCAGTACAAAGTTTAATTCTATAAAATATTATAAAGTTTAAATACTCATATACTTAAATATACGTATAACCATTGAGTATATATACTCAACGGTATAACTTAAGTGCTAATTATTAACAAGGCTTTAATACAACACAAATATACTTTAGCGGTTAAATACAAAAAAAAAATAGTATTAATTACCTCATCATCAGATTTTCCTTTTAATTGTAAGTTTTGAAACTAAAATGATAATAGTTTCTTGATAACAATGGCATTTTAGGAAAACGTTTTACTTTATAATATAAATAATTCAGCAAAATATTCCAAAAAACCTAATAGTTTCAAGTTAATAGTATAAATTACCTCAGCTACTATTTCCAGTTTAGGATTAGTTGAACTTGAAGCTTCTGGACCTACCTGAATTAACAAAATAATTTTAAATTTATTTTGATATTAAATATTAATGAAATATTTTATTTGAAAGTCTTAAGTAAAAAAAAATATTTTCCTAAATAAGAATGGCTATTTAGGATAACTTTAACCTTTATGTAATAAATAATTCAGCAAAATATTAAAATAATAGTATAAATTACCTCAGCTACAATTCCTAGTTCTGGATTAGTTGAGCTTGAAGCTTCAGGTAGGTCCAAATCCATATAGCTAGCCTCTAGGATATAACATAGTATATAGTAGTTCATTAATTATTCTGTCCTTGAATGCCGGTTTTTATGGAAATAAAAAAATACTAAGACTATACAAGTACATAAGTACATGGAATGTGAATGGTCCTGAATTTTTAAGACGCTGCATCATTATTTATATTGAACATTTTCAAAACCATACAAACACATTGATGTTTTTACAAAGAAGTGTGTAATTGTTTTTTTTAATTTTACAAAAAATAGGTTAGAAATTGTGTATTGCAACACCATTACACATTTTCAACTTGTACCATTATTTCGCTAGAATTTGTTATTTTTTTGTTTATACGGGAGCACTGATTTTACTTTCTTAGAAAATCGATGTTTATAGTAGTCATCTACCATAAGTTGACAGTGTTTGCGAATCAGATATACTTTTTAAGGATTTGTATACACAGATGTGTCACTATGTTGTTATTTCTACGCGCTATATCATTTGACTAATTACAAAACAGAATATAAAAGGGTTGAAATATTTCGTGGATGACTTTTAGAAGGACCTTTGTCAACACGGGGATAATGATAACCTAATTTTTTATTAGGCGTATCCAAGTTTAAACCTCAGATACATTTTTTTGACACGCTGACTTCACCTTCTTTTGACAATTTTTGATATACATGTCTTAGCTGTGGTACAAAACCGAAAAAAAACGTAACGAATCAGTATCTCGTAGGGAGATAGGGGTAGGAGATAGGGGTAGGGTTGGTAGATAGGGGTGGGATAAAGGAGGTTGAAGATAGGGGTGGGAGATAGGGGTGAGTGATAGGGGTAGGTGATAGATGTAGGAGATAGGGGTAGAAGATAGGGGTGGAAGATAAGGGTTTTATGTTGTATTCACACAGTTTAAAATAGAAATGAATAAAAAATTCAATCATTTAAGCGGCTGAATTCCCTATGAATTGTTTTGCTCCAGATATTATGAAAAAACTAAAATATTAGCCAGAAACTTGGTATGATTACTAGCCACCTTAGATACATAAAAATGTATCCCGTGTTGTTGCGGACTCGTACGCAAGCTGTTTAAATATACAATATGTAATACCTATGTGAAAATCTATTATAGAACCTTGCAAATCATCGAATAGCGAACGCATACAAAATACGCGTAACGAATCAAATAAATAAGTTTTTTCTGTATAACTAAAACACATACCTAATGACGTCTCAGTTTCTATAGTTGCATGGTTATATTTTAGCGCAGAAAGCACACGAATCTCAAAAAAATAAAAATTTCATCTGGAAATGACACTACATTTATGTCTAACATTTTAATAAAATACATTATACATTATTTGTAAACAATGCCCAGGCCTGTTTTAGGTAGCATATTTAGGTTTTATATTTGATTAAAATTTGTTTTAGACATTTTTTTTTAACCAACAACTAAATTCTATTTAATTACCTCCTTCCTCTGAGTCGTTTGAGCCACACCTGAAAAGTTAACGTTAATTTTAAAAATTATGTTTCATCACCAAAAATCTAGGTCTGATTACATTTTTTATACAAGTTTTATTCCAGAAATAATGTTTAAAAAAAATACTTACGAAGCAAATGCTGCTAGACTAAGTAAAATTATAATCTTGATATTCATCATATTTAATGTATTATCAATATAATATTCAACTGTAACGATGTACTTGTTTAACTTGACTACAAAATCACACTGTGTGTTACTACAATATTACTACAGAAAACAACTATGTATATACACCTGCGATAGCTGACTACACAAATAAGAAATTTTAGGTCTTGGTAGCAAGACGGTGCGAATATATTTACCGGGCGTATTGTACAATTTAGTACCTACAATTTTGTATGTAGCTTAATAAAAGTTCTAACATGAATTACATCAATAGACTATTGATAATGTTTTATCATGTTTCGATCAATTGTTATAAATAATATTATTACAATGGATTTTGTTCCCTCGTGTCGATTCCTGGGTTGAGCTCAATACATGGTTAGGATTTTCTATAAAACAGAACAAGAAATTAATAAACAGGATGGGGCAGTGAAACAGGCGATTTCCAATGTATTTAAATGGGAAAATCGCCCGTTTCACAGCCACCCTTTACAATTTAGGGATCTTTGAAAGTTTTTTTAGTAGAATTTTGTTTTGTACATTGTCAATTTAGTAAAAAGGAAGTATAATAGAGCTATGAAAGAATATAATCTATGTAGTATAAATAGATAGCGTGAGATTGCTTTAATGGAAGTGTATAATACATAAATATTATTTTTATTGCGAATAAGCAATTATAATTAAAACTATGGAGTAAAAACGATCGAAACATGAATCATCGAGAATTCCAACTAATTTAACAAGTCATTGACTATGTGTTATTTGGCCCACTATGTTTTTGCAAAAAAAAAACAGTATGTAGGGTCGGGATATAGTGGGGTCTGAGCATAAAGGGGTCGGGGCATAGTTGGGATGAGGTCACAGGTTTACAGGAATTATAAAATCTGAAAGTGATAAAATCACTTTTGAAAAAACGCTTCCACGCAAAGCAATAGTTAGTATTTTCAAGACAGTACAGTAATAGCTACTGTCAACTTTGTATGTTGGTAACGTTGGTGATAAAAAAAAAAAAATGTTTTATTTTGAATATTTCAACGAAAGGAAATCATACTAAGGACGAAAATGTAATGTGGATTATAAGATAGATGCCATTAGAACATTCTTGATGCAGGAGAATTAGAATTGCATCTACCTTACATATTGACCGTAATCATTGTACAAATATAGCGATAATGACAAATTATACATTAACTTTATTTTATTTATCCACTAACTCAGGTGAAAATCCTCAATTTCAGACATACGCTAGGGCACCATCACAAAATTGTCTTATTGACACTAGTAGTTAATCCGAAAATTGTAAGATAATACATTTTATATTGGCATCTGGAGGAGGTTAAGTTAAGCAATATAGATAGTTCTGACAACATATTCCAGTTGCTCTGACCGTACAAGTTATAAAAATACCAATAATGTTTTATATATTCTTTCATTGTTTTGTCAAATTAAGTCAATTCATGCATACTGTTTATTCGGTGCTCAACACTCGTTTTCATCAGTCATTGCCATTATATATAACTTTTATTTTGTACTTTAGATTTGTTACCCTCTCCACCTGTTCCCATCACAATTTATTGTTGGGTATTATTTTTGAAATAATTTTGACTACATGGTTTTATTTCTACAATTTTTTAACAAAGTTTTTTTTTTTTGGATTAGCGAATTAAAAAAAACTGATATTTTGATCATACAAAATGTGTAACATCTGAATACATATATTCTGTATGTAACCATGTATACTACGTATGAACCTTTAAATATGTTTGTTACAATATTTTCAGAATAATCGACATAAAATATGTACATAATATTGTATCTGTAACAACTGGGAAAAGTGTGTAAGACGATTTCAGTGATTTTTAGGGGAGCGATTTTAAACTTGAAAGAAACCACTTGAGTACTTCAAAGTATTTGTCAATAAAAGAGGATCATAAAAAATCATCTTATACACTATTCTTTAGTTATACATTAGTTAGGTCTAATTTTAATTCCTAATACTCCAGGTAAAAAAAATAATTAGAGAGTATGTTTCTGCCACTTTTATGAAAACATATTAACCCGTTGACGGTCATGACTACTATAGCATGCTATTGACACAGCTAATTAGTTCAGAAAATAATTTATGAAAAATTTTAAATATCAAAATTGTAACGACTAACCCCACTCTCCTTCATACTAAATTCAAAAGAGCTGCTAATTTGATCATAATTTTGAAACGAGTAGATTGTTACCATTTAAGTGGGTCAAAAGATATTCACTAAATTGAACTTAAAATAATTTTTACTACAGTTTCGGTTAATAGTATAGCCATCCGACTTAAGAGGGTTTTCTTCAAATTCTAATAAGTACATTTTATTAAACGGTTATTAGTCCATCAATCAGATCAATCAAGATTGTCGATATCTTAATTTCACTCATAATTTTTCCTTTAGTTGAATAATTAAATCTCATATAACCATGAATCGTATAAACACTAACCAGCAACCGCTATTTCTATCTGGTTATACAGAAACGCTATGTTTGAAATTTATAGAAAATTCGGTACATTTTATTTGTGTAGACTATCAGCTAATAAGGCGGACTATTCTAGTGACTGAGGGGGGGGGGGAGAACCAAGGGGATAAGGATCCCCTCCCTCCAACTACGCCTATGGATTTGTTAAGAAAACATCCTCTTCGATAATGTATCTAACCTATATTTTATGCTTTCGAATTTTAAATCTTGGTTTTTAACCCAATTTGGACTTGAGTTTCAGTAGTAGATTTCAAAACTGATTGTGAGTCGATTATGTATTGAACAATCTACCTACACGACGTTAACCGTTTTCAAATGGGTTTCTTATACTATACAATGTATTATACCTTATGCTTCCCTAAGAAATATGGCAATATTTTTGTATTGTTTAGTATGAAAACACTCGATACATTCATGTAAATATCGTAAAAAGGCGTTTGCATGGTATGTTATTTCCCGAATTCTAACAAGTATAATAATAATTCCTACCATCGCATTGGTCCCATGGAGCCAGATTAACAACTATTAAAAATCTACATCAGCCTCAAATAACTCAAATTTTGGCTCGCTATAAAATCTTCACATCAAAATCAGCAATGAACATATTTATATATTATTTGGAAATTTAATGATATTAATAGTTAAATATCAAGAAATAAAAAGTAGTTTAATAAAAAATGCGTGATGTAGATATCAAAACGTTTTCTATTTCTTCGTAATTAGAAATTTGTTAACTATTATAAAATATAATTTCTCAAACATGTCGAAAGCCTTTATGGTTTAATAGGTTGTATTGAATACTTTTTACCAGAAAAATTATTTTTTAAATAATGGGACTAATAGAAATAAAACCAATACAGTGGGGTCGGGGCATAGTGGGGACGGAGCATAGTTGGGTCGGGCATAGTGGGGACGGAACATAGTTGGGTCGGGGAATAGTGGAGACGGGGAGGTCATAGGTTTACAGGAATTTTTAAATCTGAAAGTGATAAAATCGATTTCATCCGAGAGGACTAGTACAGTAGCGTATAGGCATAATGTAATCAAAGCAATGAGGAAACGGAGATGTCGCAGGTCTACAGGAATTATTATAAATAAAAGTGATAAGATTGAATAAAATCACTTTCAAATAAACGCTTTGATGCTCATTTAAAAATACTGAACCTTAATTTAAAACTTTCTAACTTTGCTGGTTTATACTGTGCTTGGTTTGGACTGTACTGGCTTGAAAATACTAACTATCGATTTGCATCGGAGCGTTTTTTCGAAAGTGATTTTATCACTTTTAGATTTAAACATTTCTGTAAACCTGTGACCTCCCCGTCCCCACTATACCCCGACACAACTTTGCTCTGTCCCCACTATGCCCGGGTCACACTGTACTGGTTTTTTTTTTTTTGCAATAACGTAGTGGACTAAATAACACATATACAATGTCTTGGTATATTTTGTTGAAATGGTCGACGATTCATGTTTCAATCGTTTGTACTCCATAGTTTAAATTATAATCGCTTATTCTCAATTTAATAATTAATATTTATGTATTATATACTTCCATTAGAGCAATCTCACACAAACTATTTATACTTCATAGGTTATATTATTTCAAAGCTATATTTTACTTCTATTTTACTAGATTGACAATGTACAAAATAAAATGCAACTAAACAAATCTTTTCATAGATTCTTAAAATGTAAAGGGTGGGATAGTGAAACGGGTTTTCCCATTTAAATACATTAGAAAATTGCCGTTTTACTGCCCCATCTTGTATATTAATTTCTTGTTATTTTCTAAAGAAAAATTGATTTTCTTACATTTAAATTAAAATAAATCGTATACTGGTACTGTGATGGAGAAAACAATAAATTTTACCTACATATATTACTTATTTGTTAAATATTACTAACGTGTATAACCACTAGCGGTCGGCTGTTGCCTGTTATTTAACAGTAACCTTTTATGGAGATTTTAAAAATTGTGTTTTTTTAATAATAGTTTAAGAGCAGTATCATGATGTTAAATGTTCACGAGATTTGATCTAGTCATAAAATAAAGTACTATCATTCATGACTTTTAAATACTATTAAAATATATCTTAACTTGAACACAGTAATAAAATAATGAAATATTTTATACAAAATTAGAGCTACAAAATTATAAACTAAAAAATTAAAACTAGCGCGAAGCAGATTACATATCTTATAAAAGATAATTTAAACAATCAAGCGTGAATCTTTTTACATGAATAACAGTACAACAATCCAGCCGTCGTTGCAGTCCACCGCCACCAAGCACGGATAGACGTTACCAACTGATAGTTTTTAGTGTCTGTTCGTTTCTCACATCTGGTACACCGTGTTTTTAGTTACATGTTTTTATATTTCAACTCGGTCCGATTCTTTTTCTCGAAATTATAGCCAGTAAAAGTTCTAACACAAAAACTCGTACGGTTTTTTTTTTTTTCAAATTTCGTCTGTGAAGAAGTAAACTTTTTCAACTTTTACCCCCCCCAAAGTACCAACTAGATGAAATTTGTGATTTATAGAGTTGCTATTCGAAGGAATTGGTCCAGTATTAAAAAAGTTACAGTGTATACAGATAAAAAAAAGCCCACTATCAGAGTAAAACCACTACTTTCTCGCTTTGCATCGAAGCTAAAAATGTATTAAATACTCTTTTATTTGTTAAAGTTTATAATTTATTTGTAACATTTTAATTTTTATTACCAAAACCGTATAATATAGGAGGTATTTTTGTAAATTTTTCTCAATTTTCAATATTAATTATAAACAGATATTTTAACAACGTGTAGAGTCGAATTCAAAACTTAAATTATTTGCTCTTAAAACGATATTATTATTGTGCTTTCTGCTGTTGTTGTGGCTCTTATTTTAACACATTTTTCGAATACGATAATATTTCACAGAAAAACAATTTATTCTTTGTTTGATAGAAGTCGATATACTACTATTTGTTTTTATAAATAAATATAATACATATAATACATACATATAATTGTTTTCCAGTATTTTATTGTTCTTAAAATTGGTTTTCCATTAGAATAAAATATATAAAACCAATTTTACATCTTAAACACTATTCTTTATTATATCTTAGGTAAGTCTAATTTTAATTCTTAA
>NW_026095957.1:0-12403 GCF_023614345.1 Adelges cooleyi | reverse complement strand
GTACTAACAATTATGAAAGTTTAAATATAAAAAGTTTAGATAGAGTGAAAAGGTGGAAACCAAAAAATGGTTTACCTAATCCAATATTTCATGACAATGTAATTTTTAAGATTTCCAATTATTAAATGTCCACCATACAACAATGATGAACTTTTTTATATTTTATACCTGGTACTACCTCGAATTTTTGTATGGCCTTTAAAATATTGTTTTGAAAATGGTTGGGTACTTAATTAGCTGTACCTAATTAAATACTTCATTGGCGATTACAATACTTTTTAAATACGTTTTTTATTAAATGTTTTTATAATATCCTAAGTTTAAGAGAGAATCTCATATGCGTTTTGCATTATCCACAATGTATAGGTCAATATAATAATTGCAAAAATAATTTTTTTAAAATCTTTGTTACTTTTTATCTGATAGACATTTTGGAAAACGAATATGTGTTTCCTTCGGAAATCTTTTTTAATTTAGGTGTTTTGCCTATACATTTTTTTAAAAAGGTACTTTTAGCTGTTTTGTAAAAGCATGTTTTTACCGTTGAAAATCATCATGAGCCTTCCTCTTAACAATCCATTTGTGTGTGGTTGTACGACACACATTAGTATTTAGACAAGCATCGTTATGATATGCCAGTTAAAATATAATAAATAGTGTTGAACTCAACTAACAAATTCACAAATCCAAATTTTTTTGCACAAACTTGTAGCAAAATACAAATATCAGGATTAAAAAAAATCCGCTTCATTCAAGTCGATCAACGGATGCCGTCGCCAGCACATGACTCGGCCAATTCATGTGTTGACCGTACCTCTCAAGCTGTACATTTATTTGTCATAAGGACATCTATAATATTGTGTGTTATTTTTTAAACTGAATTATTTGTCATAAGGACATTTTAATCGTTGTATTTTTCTTAGCTGTTTATTTAGCATTTATTTAGGTTTAGATAGCAGCCCTGGCCAGCGGTCCTACATTTGTGTGAGTACCTATGAATTTTATTATATTATTTGTGCCAAAAGGGTCATATTGTGTATTAATTATTTATCTTGCTTATTTATTGTAAAATTGTATTTATTTTTGAAATTTGAAAATATTAATTGAATTATTGAAATTCAGTTTGAATTTAAATTATTTTATGAAGCACACCCCCACATAGTACACACTACACATTTTTACTCCACATAGCTCTTTGGTTTTGTGCAGGCGATCCCTCCCACTTCCAGTCGAGCTTTTTACAAATTACACATTTACAAACGAATCGGTAATAGGCGTTTGGTGACCGGGTAAAGCGACCTATTATTGTTTGCCCTTGGCCCGTTTAGAAACTATTTTTAGAAAAATTATACATTATATAAATAGTTGGGACCACCGCTGAAAGGCACATTAATAAACTATTTAACAAATGTCAAAAATGTATTATCATCATAGTACTATCGAGTGTCCTACTCAATAGATTAAAGCCGTACATAAAGGAAATTATTGGAGATTACCAAGCAGGCTTCATGGCAGGTAAATCAACTCTAGACCGAATTCATTTCGTCAAACAGGTAATCGAAAAAAGTTATGAGTTTGACAAAGACGTCTATTTACTGTTTGTGGACTTCAAGGCTGCATATTATTCAGTAAATAGAGAAACTTTGGAAATGAATGAACCAATGGGAATACCAAGAAAGATTATAAAAATGATTCGAGCATGTGTGCATGGGTCAAAATGCAAAGTAAAGAACGGGGGGAAAGAGTCAGAATAAGCCTTGTCACCAGCTTTTTTTAATATAGCAATAGAAATGACCAGCAACTGTTAGTTGCAGGATAAGCGCAGATGATGTTATTATAATGACAGAAAGTGAAGAAGACCTAAGGGACCTACAGGCAAATTGATAAAAGAAGGTGAAAAATTTTGATTAATGGTAAACGAGAAAAAACAAAGTACATGATAGTAACGAGACATAATCGTGGAACAAGACAGTTGGAAAAAAATAATTATAATTCTGAAAATGGTGGAAAATTACAAATACTTAGGGGCAAACATCAACAAAAACGCTGACAGCCACAATGAAATAAAAATAAGATTGGTAAAACCTTTTTAAAAATAGTCGAATTAGTTTCAAATTTGTGTTAAATATTCTTTAGTCATAGACCATAGTACTATCGATAAACGATGACAAACCAACAAAAGCATCAAAGCGTTTATTTGAAAGTGAGTTTGTTCACTTTTATTTATAACAATTCCTGTAGAGTGCAGACCTGTGACCTCTCCGTCGCCTCGTTGCTTTGATTCCATTATGCCTATATTCTACTGTACTAGGCCTCTCGGGTAAAATCACTTTCAAATTACGCTTTGATGCTTCTATTTTTTAATTTTATCGGTCATTTCAAAAACGACACAAGTCACAAATTTGAAATTTTACACTAGCCACAAGAAACTTCATAAATAGTTTTTGCAGTGATTCTAATTTCTTGTACTCAACATTTATATTAAATATGAGTCCGACAAATTTAGTTTTTACACAGAATACGAACTAAGTATATAATTATTAAATTTGACAAAAAGACATTTTTGAAAAATCGGTGACTTAAGTCGTTTTTGAAATGACCGATTCAATTTAATACTTTCTAACTTTGCTAGCTTACACTGTGCTTGGTTTGGATTGAACTGGCTTGAAAATACTAACAGCTACCGATTTGCATCGAAGCGTTTTTTCGAAAGTGATTTTATCACTTTCAGATTTAAAAATTCCTATAAACCTGTGACCTCCCCGTTCACACTATGCCCCGACTCAACTATACTCCGCCCCCACTATTCCCCGACACCACTGTACTGGTTTTTTTAATATTATGATATTGTGGTGTAATGTTTTTGCAGATTTAAACTCCTTTTTTTTGCTTATCTTTTTCTCTTTTATCAGCGCACTATTCTTTGTTTCCTCTTAAATCCCGTAAAATATGTTGAAGGCTTTTAAGGGCTTTTTTACTTTTCCTTCCCACGTTAACTTAATAAAATTTAAAATAAAATATGCCTAAAATTAAAAATTAAAAAATTAACTATAACACATGAAATATAACTCTAAATGTCAAACAACTTTAAAATACCACAAAACAATACGATTAATCATATGATGTAACTGTATGCCATATTTTAATGATACGTTACACAACAACCTCAATATTTGTAAAGGAATATTTTATTATTTCCACTAATTTCTGTTTAATTGTTATATGAAAAAAAAGACAATAGGAAAAACAAAACATAGGTATACCAAGTAACCTCAAATAGAAAGCTATTAGAAAGTATTTTATTATTAACCAATTTTGAGATGCCAATAATTACACTTTATAACAGACACATGAATAATACGTAAAATATTAACATTTAATATGTGTGTAAAGTTTGACTTCAAGTATAGGGTCCTGCAGTGAAACCAGACCCTCTATATAATAAATTATAAACTAACAGATTTCATTTAGTAAAGCAGAATTTTGATAAGAAGAAATACTTGAAATTGTTATATGATGACCACGTCATCAATATAGGTAAATGTATAAAAATAAATATGGGCAGTGCTTCCGACGACTCGAGACTGATTACTAAACAATTAAATTAACTTAACGCTTAGTTGAAAAATGTAAAAGAATATAAAAGACAATTAAATTCAATGATATTTTGTCAGTCGACTTTACCGTAATCACATGTCATCATTTAAGAGTACTCGGTTGTCGCTGTCCGTCTACAAGGTTTAAGTTCGAGAGTTCGTTCATTTAACACCTTGTAGTCTCTCTTCTTCCCTCGTGCATTTGTCTTGCGATTCGTTCACACCTTATACTTTCCTCTCCACACACACGTGTCTTGCGATTCGTTTGCACCTTGTACCTATCCTTTCTTATTCTCTGATTATTTTTAATCCAGTGTAAACAACGGCTCTTCGACATCCGCAAAGAACCCGGACGACAATCCGTTATACTCTAGTGCTCTGACAAGTACCAGTGTTCAACCAATCTGTGTACATCAAGAGTCTAGAGTATCTCTTTTTACTTTCTTTTTGTCTTACGGCAAAATAATCGTTTCAACAATAAAAACATGAGCGGTTAAAATAATAAACTTTTAGTACACTTTGGAAAAAAAAGGTTTAATTATTATCAATATATACAACAATTTCCACGCATTTATAAAACACATATATTAGATTGATAAAAGTCCTGAAATTATTATTGTAATTTTCTTGACTTAAACACACATTTTTATGGTAATGCAAATAATTTCTTTTTAACATCAACACAAACATGTCACTAAAAATTCAAATAAATACCCATTTTTAAAAGAAGCATACCGATTCAATTATAGTTTATGATAGTATTAATAATAATAACTGCAGGTATATAACAAAGTTACCATAACAAAAAGTTGCAAACAGGTATAAAATGTAAATATTAAATAATTGTTCATATTTACCTGTAACATTTAAAAAACAAACAACAACTGATTTCATAGATTCATTTCTATAATATCAAGTAAACCCAAAAAAATTACAGTATACAATACTACCATTTTTTTTTTTTTTAATTTCTTAAATGAAACTATTCTTTCAATAATATCAAACATATCACTATTATTTATAAAAAACAAAAGCTCAAAAAATAACAAAATACACTACTGAATTATAAATCTTTGTAATTCAAAACAAAAAAAAAATCATTAAATCACACTAATTTGTTTGAAATATTAAAAAATAGTATATGGAAAATTAAATTTTACATTGAATAATAATAAACAATATGTAACTGTAATGTAATGCATAAAGATACTAATTAGAGACGATGTGCAATAACCTGTATATTTCAACCGTGGTATTACTTACACTACTTATTACTTATACGTACACGTATAAACATACAGTTTTTGAGTTTTAATACTTTACTTCCCTAACCTATACCTAGCTTACAAGACATAAATCATGACAGATGTTTCTAACACCCACTTAGTTCTGTCATAAGACAACATACGATAAATATAAATAAATAATAATATAAATTTAATCGAATCGGCAATACTAAAGCTACTAAATACTAAATATCAAGTCGCTTACCAAGCTGAACCTCGGCAAACACTCCCAGCACTTGATACGGTGTGCAGGTGATTTTATAAGAAGGCGACAACTTAACACCGAAAATTGTTTAAAGAAAATATTTTTTTATAATTAAATATTTTTTACTATACGTAAATAAAAATAATAATACTCGGAACGACAGCGGATTGACACTCTGGATTAATGTTAAATCAATAACTGATTATCGAATTACCGAATTCGAAATTATCGAATTAATGAAAATTAGAGTTCTGTTGAAATCGACTTTATATCAACTGTGACTTAATAAAATCCATATCCAGTTAGTTAAATTGTGTAGAAAAATTGTTTTTTATTAAATAATAAAAATTAGAGCTGAGACCTCGAATCGAATTTTTCTATTATTCGAATTATTCGAATAATCAAATAATACTATTTGTATGAAAATAATTCGAATATTCGAATAGTAATCAAATAATTCGAATATTCGAATTTTCGAATATTTTGTCAAATTTATGTTTTTTGTAATTATATATCTATATGAATTGTTAAAATCTTATTTTTTGTGATAAGTAATAATATTTATTTTGTTAAAAGAATAATTATTCGTTATAATTATATTTATTTTGTTAAAAAATTATTAAAAATAGTGTTAGGTACAGAGGAACGAAGCGGTTATTGCTGTTTTTTCTAGAAACACCGATAACGCGTGCACTGCGTAATAGCATTATAAGTTTCATTTGTTCTTTTTTTCCTATTGTTTATCGTTGTTGGAATTTTTTTTGTTAATACTGTAACCATTTGTGTCATTCTTAAACCTGTAGTTGTAAGGTCTCAATACTAAGCGTCCTAATTGTATTTTCCTTGCATCCCGGTTTTAAGCGCGTGTGGTCAACTTGACCCATTAAAAGTGTTTTGCTCCATCTATATTGACAAGCTCGTAGTAGGCGATACTGCTCCTTTTGTTAAAGGCAGTCGGCCCTACATAAATAGATCAAGGACACCTTAGTTGTCTCTTAGTTTTTTTTTTTAATCTAATTAATCCTGCAAAAAAAATGACAAAATATTCGAGTATTCGAAAAATCAGATCGAATATTCGAATAAAGTATTCCAATTTTTTTATTCGAATAGTCTAACCACTAATAAAAAATTATAAAGTAAACATTAAACTACGTCATAAAAGTTTTACTCCGCATTACAAGTTACAACCAGAATAAAAACTAACGTTTTTGTAGACGAGACTTAGAAATAATGTTTGAAACAATATATAATATTTTGTATCAACTGTTTTCATATTTTCATTACGGAGTAGATAAGAGCGCGCAACAATATGGCGTTCGTACACACGATGATGCCAATAGAACAAAAAATAACACTACTTTTTTCGTTTCTCATATCTGGTACACCGCGTTTGTACTTCTGATCCGATTATAGCCTGTAAAAGTTCTAACTTATAAACTCGTACGGTTTTTTTTGTTTTTTTCAAATTTCGACTGTGAAAAAGTAAACTTTTTCAACTTTTATCCCCCCCTCCAAGTACCAACTAGATGAAATTTGTGTGTTATAGAGTTGCTACTCGAAGGAATTGGTTCAGTATTAAAAAAGTTACAGTGTATACAAATAAAAAAAAAAAAAAAATCAGAGTAAAACCAATACCTTCGCCCCGCTCTGCATAGAAGCTAAAATATTCTAAACCCTTTCCCGTTGATAGGGGGAAAACTTTTTCTTTATTTTGCGTTAATTAAGTGAAGTTTTATGGTTTTAAGTCTGTAAAGTAGACAAATGGTAGATCTAGAATGGGTCTATAGCGTATACGATATTGTTTAAAAATTAGGCCATTTCGGTATAGAGTCCATGGTCACCATCCGCTAAGGCCCGATGACTTAGATGGCATGATCTTAGTAAACAATGCAAAATCAAAGAAAGTACCTCAATTTTTTCTAATGTTGTATAAATTGTGCCATTATTTGTAATATATTTTATAATGTTTTGAAATGAAAAATATTGAATTTTCGGGTTTGTTGTGAAAACACAGTTAAACCAAATAAATGTAACGATTTTCCATTTTGTATCGGTCTAATCATTATTAATTGGGTATTGACAAGTTTAAATTTAAAAATTAATATCTTATACAAACAAAATGTCGAATGTCTGAAACAATAATATGACACTATTGTAAAATGTTATTCCTAGCGCTGTAATAACGTGACTGCGTTGTTATTATTTCATTGTGACTTATTGCAGTGATGTAGTAAGACTTTTTAACAATGATCGCGCACAGTTTTATAGTTTTTTCATTTTATTTTATACTATCAGTCAACTTTGTGGCTATTAAATCAACAAACAAAGTAAGCAATACTTATTTATCTCAACCATAAAAGTTTCAACTTATTATATTATATAATTTTGCTAAAAAAAATTTTGGATCAATTTGTTGTTTGTAAAAATCATTTGCAAAACATGATCGGTTAAGTCAATAGCGTCAACACATAATCCAACAACACCAAAAAAAAGTTATTTAAGTATTATCGTATAGTTAGCAAAATGTATATTATATTATATTAACAACAGTGCATTTTCTTAAACCATGAAGTTATAGAAAAAATGTGCAATATTTGAATACGATTTTCCACCACGACGATTTATCCGTTGCAGTACATGTTATATGTAAATAACACAATACCAGATGTTCCAATTGTGTTTGCTTAAGTCTCTTATTATGCTTTTGGTGTAAACTGTAACGTTTCATAATAATATTGTATTTTTCCATTTTAAAATTAAAAAAACAAACCACTATTTACAAGAGAATGATCTACTGAAAATAATGTCTAGTTTTGAAGAAATCGTTAGTACACGAGCCAGAAGCTTTAAACGTTTAAGCGAAAGCCGTTGTACACAGCCAATCTTGATATAAAAATCTTAAGTTACATAGAACATCTGAATACAGGGTGGTCAATTTAACGTGAGACACAAATGGCCTTTTGAAAATAATTAAAATTTTTGTAGTTTTTCTTTTTGTAATCATTTTGGTTTACGTTATGGGTGGAGTGAAGTATTTTTGTTTTATCTGTACACATTATTCAACCACAATCCACCTTCAGTTTGAAATTGTATAGAGAATTCAAAACTTTTAGTAAATTAATAAACATTATATACCTTACTGTTAAAGTTTAAAATGTGATAGAGATTATAAATTGAATTAATTATTATACAGGATAATTCGTTAGTACTACTTTTAACCAATATTAACCAGTAATAATAATAACCAGTTAAGATTATTATTATTAACACATACAGTATGAATAATTTAATGTAAAATACTAATTTTTTTGGAGAATATTTTAAAAACTTTAGTTTTTATTTTTGAAAACGGTTTTGTTTAACTTATTTCACAATATTTTTAAATGAATACATATTTACCAATTTTAGTAGTTCCAGCTATTCAAACTTGAATAGTCTCGTTTACATTTAATTAACTATTTATACTAAGAATAATTAGTAGCTGAGTATACCGACTGGTCAATATTTGATAACTATTTTTTGAGTTTTTAAACTTCGAAATTTAAGACTGCAAGATGGGTAGAGTGCATTATTATTTTTATCTACCCGCATTACTGTACCGCCCTCTATGTCCCGTCCCAATTTTTGAACTTTGATAATATTAAAAGTATTTATTCAAAACTGGTTATCGACCAGTCAAAATGTTCAGGAAATTATTCTTAATTTATAAAGGAAATTAAATTATACGTCACACTCATACATATATATTAATACGTGTTATAACTTTTTTTATATAGATTTCCCCGTCATATTATGTCAGTCATACGTTCTCTCAAAGATACATTAATATGGTGAATAATCTAAAAACCTACAATGAGCGAGAAATAAATTTAATGAAAAAGAAATTACAATTCTGACAAATAGTGTTCAAAATTATAACGATACCAAAGGCCGCGATAAGGCGTTCAATAAGTTTGACGAAAAAATCGAAGACATTAAATGTACCTGCACTTTAATCGTGAAAACAAAACTGGTGTATTTGACGAACATTCTGGAAGAGTTGAGAGGCGGAGGACCTATAGAAGATGTACAGGATGAACTAAACGTATTAAAAGAAGAAGCTAGTCTCATGGTGCTGTTGTTTCAAAGAGGCAAAGTCAAAGCAGGTAAGTTATTTTCTGAAAATCTTGGCGATCATTGAATACGAGAGCAACAAACATTTCATTGGAGAAACTCCATTCGAAGGAGAAGAATTACAAAGCGATATTACAAATTTTATACAATACTGCAATGATAACAAATACCTTCCCAAGAATATGACAGAGTCGGATTTGCTGTCGGACGACAATTTAAATGTACCAATTAATATTTTTCAAAATCTGCTAGCATGTGCAATCATTGCTGCAGATTATTGTAACGCCATGGAATATGTTACGATCGACTATTTGTATTTAAAACCATTATGGGATGAACACTACTTATTGTTCGGGGAAATAACAGCCTCAGTCGTAGAATTGAGTCCAACGGTAAGACGACACGCAGTCGAAGTGAATAAAACCAAGGAATACGTTGCAAACCGCCAATGGATATCTAAACCGTTCGGACACCTTAGTTACCACATGTTGATTAAACAAATTATCAGCGTGAGGATGTACACCTTTCTGTGGGTAATGTTGGTGATATTTAATAATGAAATGACTAAAATGGATGCAAACAGTATAATAGATATTTATACGGAGACAATTAACATAATTGATTTGGTAAACGAATTCATGAAATACACCGACACTTTTTTTCTTGATTTAGTTACAGAGTTTCATTGGGCAATGTCTGAAGATTTAAAGAATTTTGATAGCGTTATAGCTAGAATATCGGTAAGAGTCAAAGACATTCTAGTTGAGTTAAACGGGAGTAATTCAAATGGAAGCGATTGGGTCAGTGTTATTATAAACGAAGAGTTTAACGGTAACATGATAATGAAATTTCTTCAAGAATTTGCCGAGAACTTTGATCAGTTGGCAGCTAAGTTAAAGCCATTAAATTTTGCGATAGCACTAAATTTTCTTGTCGAAGGTCGTGGGTAATGACTAAATCATTTATTTAGCATTGCACAGTAGGCCAGTTAAATACCATTTAATTACCATTAATTTTGTTAAATGTTAGCTCCAACCTAACAATCGTTTGATTAACAATTATAATAATCTAATTTTAAGTAGATCATCATCTTTTTTTGTTGTTAATATGTTTAAAAATTGAGTATGTTTTTTATTAACATTTATTTGTTTATTTATTTTTTAATTTTTTTCACGCTTGACGGCAATTTACAAGAAAAACACTTAAGTGTTAGTAAATAATAAATATAGTAATTAAGTTATATAAGTAACAATTATTAATAATAGTATACAATTAAAAATAGCGTGAGGCCAGCAAATGAATAGTCAAAATATACATATTGTCATATTAGAAATAAAACATTGTGTGGTCCGAGTCTAAAATTTATCTTACACACTTCACTTGGACTAGAAATCTAGGAGATTTGGTCCGAGTTAATTTTATGCATGGTTCTTTGGTTAGGGTCGTTACATAAATACTTAGTTTTCCGAGTGCTGATTTCGAAAACCTGTAGGGGTGGGAGCCAATTCTACGTTTATGAAATGTTACCCTATTGAGTAAACGGCTATCATCGATTTTATCAAGAACTAAATTATTAATAAATCTAATGTCTAACATTTTTCTTCTACTTACAACGTTAGATAAGTTTAAAATTCCGACAATGATGTGTAATTATGGGGAGGATGAGAAATT
This sequence comes from Adelges cooleyi, assembly GCF_023614345.1. NCBI lineage: Eukaryota > Metazoa > Arthropoda > Insecta > Hemiptera > Adelgidae > Adelges > Adelges cooleyi. The sequence continues at coordinate 1,532 of NW_026095957.1, read as the reverse complement.
TTTAAAACATAACCAGCAAATAAAAGAAAACGTTTTTGAACCATTTCAATTTTTTAATGTCTTTTTGGGTGTAAGGGCACCATATAACAGATCCGTATTTTAAAAATCGACCGAACTATTGATGTGTAACGTTAGTACTTTACAAATAATGAGCTCAACATGAGTACAAAAAAATAAAGATGGCACTAATGTAAATCCTAAATCTTTTACCTGATATATTAGAGGCAATCATTTGTTATGAATTCAGTAATCAAAATTGATATAATTATGTGTTCTGACAAATGACATTACCTTGCATTTATTATTGTTTAAAGAGGGTCCAACTATTTTACACCAATTAACTAATTTATATATAGAATTTTAAAAGTATTCTACAAGTCGAAATAATCTTTAATATAGTATTATTAAAAATGTTAAATATGAGCGGTGTCAAGTGTCCACCTTGAGGTACAACTAATGTTACTTTTACGTTCTCCGATTTATTATTAAGTCAATCATCAAATTAAAATAAGTCGACTGTAACAGAGGTATGATTGAATTTATAATGATAACGAATTTCTCGCACCTAGCTTATCCAAAATAAGGGTTAACGTATTATGATCTACTGTGTCGAATGATTTCGAAAAATCTGTTGGTGAGCCATATTGAAGTAGAATCCGCAATCCAACTTAACCATTTTTGGATTTTTGGTCAAGTTCAGCATAACATGAGCGCAACAATTTCCGCTGTAGAGGAGTCTTATCACTTACTATTCGATACCCTTCTCTAAAGATAGTGCCAGAACGCTTTGATGTGTTGAATAGAGCTAATAAATTGGCCGCCGTTTCTTTATGATCAAATATGATCTTTAGAGGCCACGCAGAATTATCGGACGCTTTTCCGAGGCGGAAAATAGTTTTATATTGTTAGGATGACCTGTCATGGGTAATTCATTGTAGAACCAAAGTCGCTGTGGATTCAGGAACTAAAAGTTCACGTTTGACAGTCTCCTCTAAAACTCGAGAAACCACCAGTTTCGACTCATCGTCTATGCTGGAGTTTCCTAATTTGCCACTTTGTCTTTCAGAACGTCATTTTCGCTTTGGCGCTACTTGACTAGCTTACCAAACTATTCTGAGTGCTCGTCGATAATAAGTCCGACGTTTTGCTTTACGCTAAGTCGCTAAATTTACTATATCGCCCGAGGAGCTTAACGGGCGATCACACTAAAATAACGGTAGTCGACACTCAGGTTATGCAGGCTACAAAGTCTGCAGTGGCATACCATGTATATATACAGTCTGACCTGAATACTCTGATGATTGATCAGACCTTCAGAGATGACCGGTGATAACCGTACGAATTAAGGTACACAAATAATAATCAAGAAGGCTGTATTGATGCGTAGGCGCGTGATGGTAAATCTCGACTGGTAAATTAGATGATACGCGAATGTCTCTCAGTGTGTCAGCGCTCCCTACCTAATTAGGTCTTAGTGATGTGTCCATAGGTTCGGGCGCGAAGTAACGTCGGGCGAAATGTGACCGTTACAG
>NW_026095956.1:0-2638 GCF_023614345.1 Adelges cooleyi | reverse complement strand
CAGAGTTGTGCAAATTCTTATTCGAATAATTATTCGAATAAAAATTTATTCGAATGAAACGTTATTCGAATAATTTTTTTACAAATTATTCGAATAAAACGTTATTCGAATAATTTTTCTACAAATTATTCGAATAAATTTTTATTCGGCAATTTTTTTTTTCAAAATTATTCGAATAAAAGGTTATTCGAATAATTTTTTCACAATTTATTCGAATAATTTTTTATTCGAATAATTTTGAAAACAACATTTTCGAATAACTTTTTATTCGAATAATATTTTTACAATTTATTCGAATAAAAAATTATTCGAATAAATAATAATAAATAATGATACTTTTCTTGCGTACTTCAAATGTAAAAATGGTATAATTATTATATTCATTCGATGTATATAATGCGTAATAAAAAATGTAGGTATAAACATCATATGTAAAGTTTTAAAAAAAAAAAAGTATTTATTTTCCTCTATTCTTACTATAAGATTTACATATTATTCAGCTATATACTTAATATAAAGCATATATAGTACCAAAAATAAAACAAAATATCCTAGCCTATATGTAAGAAAACATTATTGACTTAAAGCAGAATTTGATCATTTTAAATGTGTTATCTGTAAATGATAAATTTCAATAATTTATTTCATTCTGTAAATCATATCTATAAGTTGTAATAAACTTCTGTAACAATTTAGGATTTTTGTTATACATTCGATTATGAATTGTCGTGATAAAAAGTTAAAATAAATGGAACGAGTAATTTTTTAAATATTTATTTACTAACCGATTTTTTGTTTAATTTAATCATAATGGATATACACGGAGTACAATTAAATGTTTTTATTATTTCAAAATCTACTGTATGTACGAGTTTAGAAATTCGTTAACTACGGGTCCGTGAATATCTCACAAGATAATAGGTACTTTTAGTTTAATTTGTTTATAATTTTATAGTTATCTTATCTGATGTCTAGTTTAAGAATATTTGTTTAAAAAATATAGCTTAACCATTATGTGTAAAAGTGTTATGAACGGAAGGTTTTGAAATGGTAACAACTGTATTGCTTCTGGTAACGTATATATTTGATTAACTTTTAACATTTTTGTAATTTGCCAACTATTATGACTGGTAGATAATTTTAGCTAATACTATTTAGATTGCTTAAGTTCAAATTTTTGAATTGAAGGAAGGGTAAGATAAGTATTATTTCTATCTATGTGCTTTACTCTACTGCATTCCTCCTTTCATCTTAAATTTTTAACTAAAATAACTTCAAAACTAATTATCCAAAAATGGTTATTGATCAGACAACATTTTTAGATAATTATTCTTAATTAAAAAGTTAATCAAAATTATACGTTAACTTAAAAAATATTTAGTTTACAAGATTCACACATAAGGGATGGAGTTATATTATTGAAAATATCTTAAAATTGGGAGGACCATTAAATATAAATGTATAAAAAACAATAATCTTAATACGTGATATCTGCTGAGTTATTCAATCGGGCCATAGGTACCAATCACTACGTACAACACAGAACACTTTTACAATGCACCGTAACAAATACAATAGATCTTCAATAGATCTATAAGCATACAACTTAAAAGCTTATTATCGAGGTGTTGAGTTGTTATATACAGGGTGATCCATTTAGTAGCACTCTTTTTCTCAAAAATAATTACAATTATACAGGTTAATTTAGGACGAGTGGTGGAAATGCGTACGGGTACAAAAAGTACTTTTTCTTTAAAATTTCTCCAAAAAGAAAAACTACGAAATAGTTATTATTTTTTGAGCAAATGCGTGTTTTACGTTAAATAGCTCACCCGGTATTTATCTACCCCTATAAGTATAGTAATACAACGTACACATTTTATAACGATTGATAAGATATTTTAATGATCAGATTAAATGATAGAGGTACTGCTCGGATATATTTTTAAAAAGGTTTGTTAGTTTAACATTGCTAAACTGGCTTTTATTTTGATTATCTTTTGATTCCATTCGTAAAGTATTGATTGTTAACCACATTATTCTCAACATTATTTAGTTCTATGTGAATGTGTGTAGTGTAACGAACTAGAAAGTGTTTTTTATGAATCTTCTAAAATGAGTTCTTCAAATAGTTTTATTGAAGATAACTTTACGACACTGAATTTTTATTATTAGACAGTTGTAATTTTGTTTATTTATTAGTTTTCACTCGTTTTCGCAAAACTTAATTAATTACTTGTTTTTCAATGTTCTTTTGTTCTATGTCTGTATTTAAAGTAATATTGACTAAAACTTTAACTTATTATACAATACCTATCTATATTATATAAACTATTTCTTAAATTGTCCTTGGTTAATTATACCACATTAATGTAATAATATCGTCGTTTATATAAAAAAATGTCTACTGAGTATTCTATTTTTTCTTTTCATATTTGATAAGTAATTCCAATGTGCCTAACACAAAACTCAATTTGTGAAATCTGTAAATAAAATTAAAATACGTATAAAACACTTCACACTAAGTTTTCAAACCTTTGAAAAAGACATAGGTTAATTTTATTTTTTGTAGTTAATTTGTTTTTATTGAATTTAGATGGTGATAAGAAAATTTTAAATTAAATTTAAGATCTATCCT
>NW_026095955.1:0-10745 GCF_023614345.1 Adelges cooleyi | reverse complement strand
ATTATTCGAATAATGGTGTACAGTTATTCGAATAATTTCATATATGATTATTCGAATAATGTTAGTCGAATAAAACGTTATTCGAATAATTTTAAATATGATTATTCGAATAATTTTTTATTCGAATAAAAAATTGTTATCTAGATAAAGACATTATTCGTGTAAAATTTATTCGAATAAAAAGTTATTCGAAAATTTTTTTTCAAAATTATTCGAATAATTTTTTATTCGAATAATTTTAAAAATAATTATTCGAATAATTTTGTATTCGAATAATTTCAAACATATTTTATTTAAATAAATTTTTATTCGAATAAAAGTGTATTCAAATAACTATTTTTGAAATTATTCGAATAAAAGTTTATTCGAATAATTATTTTTGAAATTATTCGAATAAAAGTTTATTCGAATAAATTTACTCGAATAATGTGTTTATCTAGATAATTATTTAGATAACGTTTTATTCGAATGATGCACAACTCTGTGTATAACACACAAAATATAGTATACAATTTATTAAAATGTTTAAATTATTTTTTATTGTTAAAAAAATATTTAAAAAACGTTTTCAAGGTATTTTTTTTAAGAATAACCAGATAAACTAAAGTATATAATTTCAATTTAAATTAATAATTTTACTAGAATCAATCATTATTCTAAGCGACTATTTATATAATAAATCGTGCTAATGATGTTTACGAGTATATGTTAAAATAAAAATCTTATACTGACTTTATACGAAATTAAGGCAAGAGTGTGTGTAGAAATATTCTGTGTTGTAGAACATGATCAATTGTAATTGATAGGGATGAGTAAACATAAAATATAAAATAATTTTGGTGTTTACAACAAACTTATAAAGTTATAAGCTTGTAAAGTTTTCTGACCATGCAGTGTTTTGTGTATGTATGACATACATTGATTGTACATATTATACGTCATACATTACAAATCTAAAACAATAAAATTGACTTGTCCCTTGACTTTTAAATTGAATAAGTGTAATTCTATTTTCAAAGGGAAGCCCGGCGGGTATGGTTGAAGAGGAAAGGGGAGGGCTTCCGCAAAATAAACAGTCCAGTTTATTTTTTTATCACTTTCGGCAATTGCCAACCGTTTCATGTTCTCACCCTACACCCACCGCCTCAGCCTGACGGTAGACTGTTTTTATTCCGTTCGGTTGCTAGCTGGGGCGCGATCCCTAAAACATTAGAGCTGGTCCCCAGAGAACAACAACCAAAGCGCAAACAATACCCGAAAATTACACAGGGATTCGTTTTTTTTTTTATTTCGGTATAATATATACTTTTAAATAATTTGCCATGCACTTTAGAGTGGTTGGTATTCCCGCAACGGCGACAGCTTTATGGGGTTCATCCGATACTCGTGTGCTAGAGTGTAAAAAAATCCGGGTTAAATGGCCATACCTACTGGTTGAGATTTAATTTCGTCGGGTTTGACCAAACTGCACCGCACATACGCCTCGTTTTTGGCAAATAACCGAGGTGCTAAAATAACAATGTGAAAAAGGGCAACATAATTTGTTCCGTTTTAGCCCTCGCGTTATTAATATTTAAAACGTTTTTATCAACTACTCGCCTACGTATACATGTACGCCAAAGCGGTGTACTAAAAGCATTATTGTTTTGTAAAATATAATATTATTATATGCGACCATGCGAGGCTCGTTAAACGGGTTAAGCTCTACTCTACAAATATTTTTTTGATTTATTACGACCATTCCACAATTGATCGAAAAACGCGAAACGGCCAACTATTTTCAACCCGATGTGTAATAAATAATAATCATATTGAATTCAGTTTGGTAACCGTCGGCAAATCAAAATCCAAATTGTATAAACATTATTTTGTAGGCAGTAGGAGTAAATGTACTAAAATTGATTATATGACTCAACGTACAAGCTACCATTTATAATTATATAGTATTGTTGACACCTAAAATAAAATTATTTCAAAACTATATTCAAGAATTCATTACGTAAACTCAACGTCGTTTCACAACTTGCGGTCCAAGTAATATGCTGGCGGCGCCACGGACTTTATCCGATCGCCTGTCAGGTTAAGTTGAAGTCGAGGCAGCTCGTTTTATGAAAAAAATATTATTGGTATCTCTAGTCCTAAACATTTTTTGTATATACTTTTTTCGAATTTACCTGTATTCACACAAGTAGGTAGTGACCGAGTATACACCTGCCATGAAAATTAATCAACAAAAATATGTTCGTCTGAGTAATTTTAATAATAATATGGTGTTATGTTTTGCTAACTCTCGTGTATGTTTTTTTTTTAAATTTTAGTTACAAAAGTGTATTCGTCGTTATATATTCACTCTAGCAAAGGCAACGAAATATTAACTTAAAATATTTCATACGAATATTATTTATTGTGAACCCTTTTGTATTTTGACATATTTATTAGAATTTAATAATATAATATTTCAAATTGTTTTCGGCTATTAATTAATATTTTGTATCGAAAATTAATAGTCAACGGCTTAAAAGGAGGATAATCGAAGTATAAAAATAAAATATAATCCCAACAAAATATCTATAATAATACAATACTTATTTGTTTACCCTATACTGCATAATCATTGTAATAATGTGCGGGTAAAACTGATTTATTTAAACACAAGAATATAAAATAATATGTAAATGACTAAACTCATTTAAACATTCGACCAGTTATTTTATAAGGAATGTTAAAATTATTATTAAAAACTAATCTTGTAATAACACATTAAACATGTAATAACAGCAAGAACAAGATTTATTACTCGAATGACATCCGTTCACGGTGGCTACTGGACTTAACCGTTTCAAAAATGATTAGTGCGTGATGTCATCGTAATCATTTTGAAAGCAAACATAAAAACAGAATATATGATTTACATAATATTTTAAGAAAAGAATACTGATTTCTCCCTCAACTATACAGAAATGAAATGACGATTTTGTACATCACAATGTTTATACTATACACTTGCCATTTAAGCCTAATAGATTATATTATATTATATCTTACAATTTCTCAGAAAAATTCTTTTACGTAATACATATTTTAATTTGATGTCTTACAAGATAAAAAATGAACCTACGCATACTGATGTACAACGTATGTACAAATACATTTTTATTAGAATGACGAATAATTTTTTTTTTCAGTTAAATATTGTAATCATATATCAAAATGAATATTATATATCTTACAATTTTTAGGAATAAAATAATTCAAAATTTTAACGAGTTTACATGTATGGAAATAATTAAACCATTTTTAAGGCATAACTCTCAGTTAATTGTGGAATTTTCAATCCAAAACTTTCTGGGGTTTTAAACATTATATAAAAATAATGATTATAATAAACCACATTAAAACCAAAGTTCGAATAATAAGAGCAATAAGCTAGTAGGTAAAATTATATACTTACTGTCTAGCAATATTTTTTTAAGTCTTGAAAAGTAATAAAAATAGCTTCTTTTTTGCTTGTCATTTTTAAAACTTTTATGTGCACTGTACCTTGTACGGTGATAATTGGATAGTTTATATTTTATTATTTAGGTTTATAAATAAAATTTAATTTTGTGGCCCCACCAAACAAGTAGGTACTAACAAAAAAACAACAAGTACACATAATGTCATGCTTTTTTTTTAACTCGAATTTAGCATAATAACATTTATAAATACGTATTATAATTATTAAGTATTTTTTAAAATGAAACCAAAAATCATAAAAATATTGTTTTTAAAAATTGTTTATTATTATTATTATTGTTATATTATCGTAATTAGTAAAAATTACAATAGTGGGTATAAAATATATATACTCGAAATCGAATGGAAGTCCATTTATACAAAATACATACATAAGTATATACTCGCGCATTTCTATATTATTTTCCATTGTAATAATTATTTGTAAGACCGGAACCCTGTCTAATTATTATACAAGTCGTTCCAAGCAATCTAAACAAAACGCGTAGACCATAATTATTATTGCTTATAATATGTGTAAAATGCATGTAGAAAATATGTTCGCAATAATGTACGTGACTTTTATAGTTTCAAAAAATAAAGTATGATTATAGCTTTCTAAATTATATTATTATCATTGTCATTATTATAACTGTGAAATCGTGTGTGATAACAAATTACTGTGCCCGTTAAATAGTGAATTTGCGATTCAGTTTTTTTTTTTTTTAATGGATATGTACATAGACGTAATAATGAGACATAACTGATATGTGGAGGCACAAGTAAGTAAGTAATATACATATATAATTCATATTATATTTAACTGTGTATAAAAAAAAAATTTTAAAAAGAAATCTCTAAAATATCAGGTCTCTAGCTTATTTCTGAGTATTTCCCCATGAATTTTTTTTTTGATTTGTTTGGCATGAAAAAATTTAATTTTTCATTTCAAAAATCTCGAACTTAAAACTAATCAACATTTTTACAATAAACAAAAAATTCTGAAAGCTGATAGGTATATGGGACTTCTAAATCACTCTCTTGCTATTTCACGATAAATACCATTTTTTTTATCTTATCTAAATACCTACGTGACATTGAGAGATACATAACTATTCACTTAAATGTGTATTGATTAATGAGTATAATGACTCGGTAATATTGTTTTATGAGATAAATCCTAACATTAATTGCTTTTTTTTAACAATAAATTATAATATATTGACTTGTTAAAAAAAATAGCGAAATTGTAATGTCTGTTACCATGTTATACAACATTGATTTATGTCCAGTCTTAAAACATGTATATAATTTTGAGTATTAGAATATTATATATTATATTATAAATTGTAATTAATATCTATATTATAATAATTATATTATAACATATTACATATATTAGAGGTTATTCTAAATTTAATTACTCATTCTTCATGCTTTTGGTATTTTAGTCGTATGCACACTTCAAACCTTACCAAATTCGTCATGTTAAATTGAGCACAATTTTATAAATGTAAAAGTGTTTTCCGATAAAAAATCCAATTAGCATTTAGGCGCTCTGTAGGTATTTATTATTAAAATAGTGATTTAACGCCAATTGTTTATTACCATTCAAATTTGACTCCCACAGGATAACGAAATTCGTGTGGTGCAGTTACACCGACCCCAACATCAGCTTGCCAAGTTCTATGTGTTTATTCCCGAGGGATTGGCAATCTGTATGGACTGGTGTTGTTATATTATGTGTATATAAATAATACCTACTCTTTTATCATTGTTAAAAGTCCCACGGTTTACCGTTGGTTCAAACAGAAACTACCCTTAAAATAATAATAAAACTTCCCTTAACCGTGAGCTGCCTCCCACTCATAATACACTGAATATAACATTACATACGATTGATTATGTTTCCTTTTTTATGACTTTATTTTATCAACCCAATTTCGCTGCTTCATAATATGCTGCTCAGTACAGAGTTTTTTTGTTGTGACTTCAGAAACTGGCATTCAAGGCACATCTTACATAGGTGTATCTAAGTATCTGAACTAGACGGGGCTATATTCCTTGCTTTTTTACTGAAAAATTTGACGTAGAAAGCCTTAACCCCCCCCCCACACCCCATCACAAGGCATAAATGAAAACCCCACTCTAGCACTCTCCAGCTATGTAAATGGTATCATACTGTCAAAAGTCTTAAAAAATAAATAAAATAAGTATTATAAAAGTCAATGCTAGGATATATCTTTCAGATTTATAAATATTAATTGATAAAAGTAATATTTAATTAAATCTGAACTGGGGGTTCCAGCTTGAGTCATATTGATACCGAATAGGACATATACGTGATGATTTATCTGATTAGAAATTGAGGCCAATTTTAAACACTTTTACAAAATAATAGTCATACAAAACTAACAATAATGTTTATTTATTAGACCAAAATTTTAGTTTTTTAAATTTAGGGCCCCTTAGCATAAAGAAAAAGTGTCTTCCCTTTCTAGGGGAAAGGGTTTCTGAAATTTATTTGTTTTATCAACGTATATATGCATAGTACTTATAGTAGCCATAGTATATTCCACACAATTTTGGAACTAATTCGACTGTTTTTAAAAAAGTTATTGAGCGCCGTAATTTTAAGTTAAAAAATATAAAAATTGTTTTGTGTTTTTCTTGATTTTGACGGGGAAGAGGGTGAACCTTTTAAATGTTCTTTTTAAACCCATTATAGTACCTTTTAGTTAGTATTTCTTATTTATAGATTTCTATCTAAGAAATTGGTTTAGCTCAGCGGTTTAAACAATTTCGTAGGTCCTGGCACAAAAAAATAAAAACACACCATTGTAAAAAGTTTAAAATGCATGTGAAATGTCGTTTTGATTATAATATATACATGCGTAATTATTATTAAGAAAATCAATGGCATTTTGGAAACTTAGAATACTTGGTTTCGTGTTACAACACAATATTATAGTTGCGTGATCACTGTAAAAAAAAAGGGTTACCAAAAATCATAAGCTCGAACAATGTGAAAAATGAAATGGGAGTACTTTTCATTACTGTACTATAAAATATAAAAATCAATTTTTATTATATACATGCTGTCCGGGATTTAGTTTGCCAGGGCTGAGTAAAATAATTCCCATTCCCATTGCTAATTCTGGTCACCTGTTTACCTACACAATAGTAAATCACGTTAAGAATTTCACAACAAATGCAATACTGTACCGGGTGATTGGTTAACTATGGACCACTCAATATCTTAGAAGATATTAAACTTTTTTAATTATTTTTTTTTTTGTACTATTATAGTTATTAGGTGGAACAAATTTAATGTATTTTTCAAAATTTTAACACCATCCCTTTGCGTTAAAACCATATCAACTTTAGATTTTTAAACGGTAACCCCAATTTTTTTTTGATGATCGTGTTTATTTTTTTAAAATTTAATTATAGGCGTAAAAACTAGCTAAATCAGACAAGTACTTTTAAAGTTATAGCTTAGTACTATAATATTATAATATTAGCTTATATGAGATGCTTTTATAAGTTTTACAGCTAAAGAAAAAAATCGTTTATCGCCGGATCTCACGTTTCACAAAATAAGATTGATTAACGATAGGGTTGTAGATTAAAGTTAATAGTTGACGGTCGTCGGTCACAATGAAAACGAATTAATAATAAATCTATAATAATATTATATGGGTAATATCTTCTTATCTGTTTTTTCTGTAGTGTTCCTAGCGGTGCAATGTACCTGTACGTATTGAATATTAGGCATTAGCTGCTGTTAACAAACAATATTTTGAGCCCTAGTAAATAGTTTTTTTTTCAATTTCAACCATAGGTTACCGTGGTCTAATCACGGTCTTATATAGAGTATATACCGTGGTTCTACCAAAACGATTCGTTACTAGTGTAGATTAATATCAACACAGAACAAATTATTATAAAAATACGACTACTTGAAATCTAATCAAAAAGTTCATTATTCTAATTTTTCAATTATTATGGTTATTTAACGTCTTGGTCTTAATAAGTGTTACTTGTACTGGTGTCTTAACTAGTCAAATTATTAATTCTGTTAGTGAAAATATTTTTAAAAAAACTTTAATAAATAACATTCAATTTTTTGTTTTTTTAGTATAATATTGTATTACATACAGTTAATAGATAATATGTACAGAATATATACAAAAATAAACAAAAACTAAACTTAATATGTACAGAAACTATTTTAGCATTTGTTCGAACTGGTTTATGATAGGTACATAAGATGTCAAACAACATCTTTATAAGGCATCTATTGTGTTTATTAAAATGTTTAGATAACAAAGGATTCCATAAGTCATACGTTCATCCAATACTTGTGCGCTAAAATAAATTTTCATTTTTATAATTTAAAGTTGTAACGCGTCAATTTTAACTATTTCTAGTTCAGTATTTTTAATTATTAAAAGCTGTATTTATTTATTAACTCTTGATTATATTACCACCTTAATCCTATACTGTATATATTTCATAGTATTGACTATTCTTACTTATTTTAATGTGTTTATATGAACAGTAAAAGTATGTTTTTTATTTAATAAATGATTGTTTTTTTTGTTGTACGAGGTATAAACAAAAATTTATAAAGTGACAATGAAAAAGTACAATTTTTGTTGTTTTTGTAAGGCTTTTTAAACAGTCATAAGCTTAAAATTCAATAATAATATTACTAACAAACATTTTAATACTATATTATGTTATGTTTATTATGATAATAGTAAAATAAAAAAACAAGTAACAAGATAAATAATACGCTTATAAGATACGAATAAACATTTTTATTTGCTAAATCATATTAAAAATCTAAGACTAAATAAAATTAACATATCTATAATTAACTTGTAAATAATAGAGGTACAACATATTGCTGTATACAGTGATGTATTTATAGGAAGTTACCTAGGACGGTAAAGTTTGTTTGATGATTTCCCACTAGAAGAAATCCATCTCCATTTACATATTTAAGTTAAAAAATATTCATAAGTATATTCATTCAATTTACTTTTTTACACTTAATCCAATAGTTAACATTTTTTTCTTCTTCTATTTTGTGTTTTATAATTTTATTTACTTTATTACTTAAAAAAACTTAATCGTAAACCACTAGAAAGTTGTCAATAAATTCTGTAATAGCTAATGCCAAAACTATGCCATCATGAAAATAATTTCAAGATTTGGATTAAGACAATAACATATTTTAGAAATATTAACATTCTCAGCAGCATTTTAGATTAAATTAATATTAAATAAAGAATTCATCATTAATAATTAATAAATAATGTATAATAATTATAGATATGTTAAGTATATGTGTGTTTAAATACTTAGAGTTTACATAAAAACTTTATGTAACTTTTAAAATGATCAAGTACTTTTAAATTATTTTATTGAATTACATTTTTAGCTGAATAACTAAATATATATAGTTGTCTAATATTTGATTTGAACTTGTGAATCCATCTTATTATTATTCTTCTTACTGACTTAATGGAAAACCGTTATCTGCAATAGTGTGCCACAGTAACTAAAAAATAATAATAATAATAATAAATTGTTAGTGATGAATTCATAGAAATTAACTAAATTATTGCAAACTGATGATCTTATATATTTTACCTTAAAATAAAACACCTATAAATTTACTGAAAATTGAATACCACAACATTCGACAATGTATTGATAGAATTGGTTTAGACTGATTGACTACAATAATATAATTCACCAAATTTGACGTTGGTAGTAGTGTAGTTGTAGACAATAACAAATATCAATTTAAGTTGAGATAGTCTATATTAATATTGAACATACTGAAACATATAATTTAAAAAATTAAATAAGTTTCTTAGATACTTAAATAATTATATGGTTAAGCAACAAATATCAGTATACACATATATTTTTTATAATTATACAAGTATGATAATTTTTAAGTTAAACGTTAATTTTTAAGTAACGCATTTTAATTAAACATATTAAGTATGATGAACATAAGTAATCCAAAAAAACTTATTATGTAAAAACATTTTATAAGTTCATGAATAATAAAAAACGATTAATTATATTTTTTTAATAAAAAAATGTACTTATACAATACACCTATATTAATATATACATTATCTTACCTATTATTGATTCAGTAAATGATGATTGAAGATTCAATTTTTTTCATAAAAATTTTTATATTTTTTCTTTGTATTCAGATACCAATATGTTAAAACACAAAACTACACATTTATAAGTTTCTCAGAACAAAGACATAATACTGTAAAAATAAAAGTTTTAATTAAAATATCATCAAGCATAATACAAATTACTCTATTTATTTTAAATAACATATTATTATTATAAGTACCTTTAATTTTAATATTTGATGTGCATACATTTTATAAGTAAGGTTTTAGGTTTTATAGACTTGTCACTTGAGCAAAACTCCATCTTGGTATTCACATTGATTATGGATATTTAATACCAATGTTATTATTTAAAACACAATAAATGTTGACAAGTTCATAGAAATAGTAAGTTATGATACTATATTATTATAATATACTATGAAATTAAGACGTACAAATCGCATGAATAAACAAAATGTGTCAATTAACCAAAACAAATAATTGCTAAATGCTGGAAAAATATACACAAGGTATTGATAACAAATTAACACACAATTATACCTACTATTTTACAAAATAAATGTAAAAGTGTGTAGTGGTGGTATATTTGTCAGTCGATATAGCGGTTATCATTATTATTTACTATCGGTGAATTATTTACCTAAAGTAAATAGTGTTTGGTATGGTTATGATTTTTAAACGCTACTATGGATATTGTCAAAGTTAATTGCCAATAAATAATAACAGAGAGCAGTCAAGTGTCATCTTAATATGTTAGCGTCTCCAAGATATTTAATTTATTTTTTACACTCCCTTTAATTTTAAAACTCTGTAGCTCGTTAACTACTCAATCGATTCACCTAGTTTTTACACCTAAAATTAAATTTAAAAAAAATAAACACGATCATCAAAAAAAAATTGGGGGTTACCATTTAAAAATCTAAAGTTGATATGGTTTTAACGCATAAGGGATGGTGTTAAAATTTTGAAAAATACATTAAATTTGTCCCACCTAATAACTATAATAGTACAAAAAAAAAATAATTAAAAAAGTCTAATATCTTCTAAGATATTGAGTGGTCCATAGTT
>NW_026095954.1:0-14091 GCF_023614345.1 Adelges cooleyi | reverse complement strand
TAAGTCACCTGCGTCGTATAAGTTTTTAAGACTACAAAAACTTAACTTACCAGGTCCGTCAACCGTCCGATGCTGGATTGGTCAATCAAAATTTTTACCGGGTTTTAATAAAAAAATGTTTGGACACTTAAAGAGAAAATTTGAACACCTAGGATATAAAGAAAAGGCTTGTAGTATTTGCTTTGATGACGATCTGATTTCTGATCTGGCATTTAGCTAGACTTACACTACAGTTACTCAGTACTTAGCTCGCAAAATACTTTTTCGAAACTAGGTATGAATTCTGATTACTACATGATGGTGCCATGAATTATAATGATATTACTTTAAAATGCTGTGCATTGACTTCCACATACCGTGGCTGGCGCAGTCGGGTACTCCCCTCAGAATCTGTGACTTCCCTTAAAATACTTTGTAGCGAAGGGCTGTAAGCGTGCCCGGCGTAGGCCGTAACCTTAGTATCGTTATAAAATGGTAATATTGTTTGTGGGGTATTGCATTGTCCAAGTTAAGTTTTAAATCAATTTTATGTTATCGATAACATGTTAAAAAAAAATTCTAATTTTGCTATAAAAAAATTGTGTGTTAAATAGTACATATTCAAGTCATTGTCAATTTAAATGCAAAAAAAGTGGGCAGTATTTGGTCGGAGATGCAGTCCAATACGCGCATATTAAAACGCTTAAATTTTATTTTCGCTTATAAAATAAATGTCGTCACATTCGGTCGTGTCTGTTGAAAAACATACAACCATCGTTAGACGCAATATATGTTAACACCTCGACAGTAAGAATAATTAACATTGACTTGAATTTGATTTAATTCAATGTGGAATGGAAATCATATTATTCGATGCTGTCCGAAAGGTCAATTGTTTAATAATAACATTGGCTTACGAAAAGATGTTCGTTTCAAGTCCAACTTGCATTAATTAAAACTTACATATTAAAATAACATTAATTAACTCAAACGGTAAACATACTACGACTATAATAGTTACAGTTAAGTATAGATAATTACTATTTTAATTGTATTAAAAAAATTATTTTAAAAATGATAATTATAAATATAATATTATGATCACAATTACATTAAATACATAAAAAAATAAAGCTTATCTAAAAGTATAAACAACTCCTAAAAACAATTATTAAAAAAAGACGGGTACTGTGTTACCAGAAACTGCATCTAATATATAACTACCGAAGTTACCCTAACCTAACCAAATGTAGATGATAAATAAAATCATAAAAAATATGACATCGTATACTCAGAACTTTGAGACCTAAAAATTTTAAAATAACACAAGTAAAAATATTAAATTGAACAAAATTCGGCGATTACATAACATGTTTACCTAATATATTGCTTACTAATAAAAGAAAATTGAAAACTATCCTGTGACATTTGTTTATTTTTAAATGTGATCAAGTGCATTATGTATTAATTTAAATAATAGTGGGCATTACTAACAAGAGTGCAACAAGTGTTGCAAATATAGCAAAATACTTAATGAATAAATAGAAGAACAGCTTTTGTGATATCATATTAAAAAACGTTAACAAAACAGAAAATCTTATTTTTACACACAATTATTTTAAATATTATATATTGCTGTGGTAATTTGAACTATGAAATTTCACCTATTTTGTTTGTTTTTATGGGAAACCCAATTTGAAATGTACACATTTTATGCAAAATTATCTCAGCTTTCTAAAAGAAATATTAGATAAAAATTCTCAAATTTTAGGCAACATTAAATCTTATATTATTAAAATAAATAAAAAACTAAATTTTTAAATTACAAATTCAATTTGAATCATTTTCTGTTATTTTCTGATCAAAGTTTCAAGTTTAGGGCAGGAGTAAATAATATAATTTTTATGTGCGCGCACTTCCCAACTGCACTTCCCTTTCCATCCTAACTTTTATTATACATTATTAGTTATAACATTAAAATTGGTTGTTAAAAATAAACAAAAGTTAAAAATACAAACGCTAACATATTTTTTATAGTTTAGTGGCATCTATTTCAGCCACCATCTACAGGACTTAATTGTAGCGTTGACGCGTGATCTCCGTTAATAGTTAACCAATCACTCTGTATTTTCAATTACATTTTTTATAGTTTCTATATAATTTATAGGGTATTTGCAAACCTCGTTTTTGAGGAAGCCCTATAAATAAAAATTCACTCACAAATGCAACCATGTTTTAATTACAATAATACAACATAATGTCATCATATAAATGAGGATTAATAAAATGTTTTAATTATACTTGTACATTTAAAAATGTTTATTAAACAATATAAACGTTAATTTTTCTTAAAGAAAGATACGACAGTTCAACCTTTAATAATAAAATATTGAGAGATGCCTAACTCGCAAGTGGCAAAAAAAACAAAGCCACTTATGCAATACATGTAGTATATTTACTGTTCAAATTACAATGATAAAAAAAAAAATTGAACAGTTTCATAATTCAATAGAAAACATATAAATAATATAACATCTAAATATTCTTGTAGAACTTTTAATTTAATTAAAAATTATATAAACTAGTTTATTAATAATTATTATAAAGCAAAGTAACACTTTTAAATAAATGAGTATTAAGTTATATAGCATATTATATATCATGAATAAAATATTTATTTTAAGATGTTATTGTTTTAATTGGAAAAATGATACATGTAAAGTTAGATTTAATGTTGTTAATAATTAATGTTTGGAATTTAACATAAAATATGTTACTATCTATATCATTTTATTTATTAACCATTGGTATTTCCGATATGTAATACATATAATATGTACTGTTGATAGTCAAACTCCAGTTTTAATTAAGTTTTATATTCTATAATCAAATTTCCGTTAAGCATTTACAAAATGCAAAATTTTATACCTTGTAATCCGCGCATATCCTTATACTGCCATCACTTTTTAAAATTGGCACTAACGGACTTCCCCATTCACTCGACTCGATAGGAGATAATATTACGTTAATTTATTGTTATTATTTATTGCATTAAATTGCCCAATGCTGCCCAAATAAGCCATAATGTGTTTTCATCTGCGTCGCCAATATATTATGTTTGGATCGATGGCGGTCAAACAGGGGGGGGGGGGGGGTTAGGGGGATAGATGCCACCATGAACTTTTTTTCAATATTTATAACGATTTATATTATATAATGTATTAAATTTTTTAAAAACAAATAATCAACTAAGGTACATTTTCAGGAATGAATAATATGTCTAATATGACTATATTCAGTGTATTCTTTTATACACTGTGTTACACTTAAATGATGCTAATTTACCAATAGTAACTTTTCCAGCTTTTTAACCACCATTAGAGGTAGAGGGACTGAGTCCCCCTGCGCCCCCCCACTTTAACCCCTGTAGTGTTGTGATACCACCATATAATAGTAAGGCGTCAGTTTATTGCGACCGCCGTACATTTGTCACCAATTAATAGTAATATACATTCCAGCTAGTCTCTCCTGTTTTACTTATGAATAACTTGCGCTTGATTTTAAATACTGTTTTAACTGTACAATAAAATTTAAAGGATTATAATTAATAATTCTGAGTGCTCACAAAATTATTTAAACATCCATTTTCATATTCAACTTGCACGTGTTAACTATGAGTCATATCTTCTGATATGACGTCATCGCCACTATACAGGATGATCCACTTATCGTGAACCTGGGTTTAATGAACAGAGTTAGTAATTATTATATATACAGTTGCAGGAAGGTTATTTTGGTAAATAACATAAATCAAAAATTATTTAAAATAGATTATTGAAGAAAAAGAAAAATTTGAAATGTTAGGTACAAATTTTTCTGAATAAGTAATTATAATTTAAAAAAAAAATGTTCAACCTATGCAACCCTTACAAAAAAAGTTAATATTTAAGTAGGTACTGATGACTGACTGACAATACATTATAATTAATTGATTATAAAATAGGTTGCTATATATTTTTTTTTAAAAATATTTTCAATTCTTAAGTCATCTTAAAGTACAAAAAGGGAACGGTAATCATGCCGCTAGAGTAAAATAAATTAAATGATTTACTATTGTTTATGGGTTCTCTTTAGATGTCTTTCAAATAATAAAACATTAATACAAAATTAGTACGATGCACAGATCATTGTCATAAGCTGACTGTAAATACTATATATTTTTTTAAAATTCCATGTTGTGTGGTTTGATTTGAACTGTACTTGGTAAGCAAATAAAATATTTCACAATTTCGAGTAGGTATCTAAAACAAAACATAACAAACAAATTGATTGAGTACCTATTTTATGGTTTAACACCCAACTGTGTAAAATCTTGTTGTTTAAATCTTACCTGAAATCGGTCAACGACTAATAAAGTAAATTAAGAGTACCACAGCGTTAAAAGTAGAAACAGTTTTCAAATAAAAGTTCAAATAAAATCAAGAAATCGATTTCAGTAGTGTGGAATGACATTTTGATTACAGTTTAATCTAAAAATTATTTAAATCGACTTGCCAACAAAAACACGTTTTAAATACTTGTAAATCATAATTGTTAAAAGTTAAAACTATAACTACATAGAAAATAGGTATAGACTACATTAGGTATACACCAGTCGCTAAAGTAAGCAGATATTATTGAGTATTTTAACTTTTAAGGTTAACCGTTAACGACAATGCAAGTATTATCATAATATTGTGTACAGTGAATAAAATAGTAGAATGTTTACTATATAATCAGTAAGCATTGTAAAATGTGAAATAAGAAAATGGTACAGCTACATTTGAAAAACGGCATAAACTGTTTATTAGAAATAAGAAAAATATGATTTCATGTGATGTTTGTTTTCTAACACGGAAGTGTATTCAAAACACATAAGTTGTTTTATTTATTTGTCTTAGTGTCCGACTCCCTGTAGTTGAAAGTGTAAAGAAGAAGATAAAGAAAAATAAGAATAAGATTTATTTCTTTTGTACTTTTAAAGCAGTTTATTGAAATAAGAAAAATATGGTTTTCATTTGATTTTGTTTTCTAACACGGAAAATTATTCAAAACACATAAGCTGTATTATGTATTCGTCTTGTGCTGTTTTCTTATAGCTCTTTTTTACTGTAAGATAGTTTATGATTGTTTTACACCTGTTGTACACATATTAAACTGAACTAAAAACTTAAAACTTGGTGCAAAAAGAGTGTTTGTGAAAAACAGTAAGAAAATTTTTATTTCTTAGCAGGTCTCTACCACACACCACGTACACACATTGAGTTACAATGTTTTCAAAAAACATTACACTACTTTTGTGTGTCGTGGTTTTTATAGCGGACGAAGCTTCTATGGATAATACTTCAGTGGTGGTATGTACCTTAAATTCAGAAACATTTTAAAGCTTATAATAAACATAGCCAAAATAATATAAAAACCTATTGCAATAAAGTATAAACATATATTCGTTAGAGAAAGTTAAGATTAATGCAAGGATAACATTGTAAGCAGAGTGGTGCAAATTCTTATTCGATTAATTAAATTAGAAATTATTCTTACAATTGTTATTGAAGTTTTTCAAATAACTTTTATATGAATAATTTGTTATCTAGTTGATTATGAACGTTTTTTTTCGAACGACGCACAACTCTGATTGTAAGTTAGGTATACAACATTTTATTATTATTATTTTTCTTTTTCTATTGATGTTTTTGAAAAATCGACACCATGGGTCTTTAGTTACACATTAATTACATTTTTTTAAATTTTATAATTTTTTGTACAGGTCGGTTGTTTAAAGAATTTTATCATTTTAAATGATAATCTTTTCCTCAGGTCCCAATGACTCGTCCAGTTGTTCAATTATTTTGAGATGTTGTTTATGTATTTAATATTTTGCGTCAGTCAGTGATAATGTGTTTGACGGTAACTTTGGTACCGCATGTTTCACATATTGGAGCTTCCTCTTTTCCCATGAGGTATCCCATGCGTTAGAGCCGTGTGTCCGATTCTCAACCATTTTATTTTATTTTCACCGATAATAACGAATAGTTAGCAGCATAAGTGTTTTTCGTTCTTTCGTCCGGAGTTATTAATTAACATTCATACAATTATTTCTAAGTTATTTATTCCATACGCTTGTAATCAAATAGAAAAAGAGCTCTTAATTTCTGTTTTTCTAATGTTTTTAATAGTTTATCTATATCGGAATGAGTGTCTAACAAAAGCACTAAATAAACACATCAAAGTCTGAAAAAAAAAAAAAATTTATTTTGTTTTAAATTTGAAAAAAAATACTTTTTGTTTTTTTTAACGTTATTTTCAGCAAAAACCCAATTTTCTAGTTTTCCAAAATTGTTTTACATGTCATACTATTTTCTAAAATAAGTACCTGAAAATTAGAGGGGGGAAAATAAGTTTCTAGTACAAAAAATTATTATGATTTTAATACTTTTAAAACTTTTCGTTAAATAAAACGATTCGCATGCAATTAATTGTACATAATATTTTAGAATGTAAATCCAAATCTGGAAAAATTGTCCACCAAAGAATGGAAAAAGATATTTATCAAGTACGACATCGATCATGATGGTTCAATCTCTGCAACGGAATTACAGACTCTAATATTCGAAGTGTTCAACGGATTCCTTACAATTCGCCAAGCAGAGACATATACACTGTTAATTAATTTACAGAGTAATATAAAAAATATAACAATATTCTTCGAACAAATCATTCTACAAATGCCATAATTCATTTCAGGAAGCACTGAAATAAAATTGGAACAACTAAAAAGAATGAAACCGATGATATTTGTTTTGTCACAGGTTTGTTGAGTTGACTGAAATATGAATTATCTAACTTTATATGTTGCTCTTGTGTACCATGAACCATGAGAATATTTCAAACAAACCCTATAGAACTTCAACCAAATTATAAGTTATACAAATCATCAAGTACAACAAACTATCTAAATTATTTTGTGATCATTGACGATTTTGTACTAGAAAAATGTAATTTTTATTATTAACTTTTGAATGGAACTGTTGAATGGACTTAAAAAACCTAAAGTATTAATTTTTAGCTAGGAACTTGAGAGAAGAAAAGATGAGGATAGACAAGTTTGAAGTATTAGAACTTTTGTAACTAAAATAGTAATTATCCAAACCGTATTATCGACCAGACAAAATTCTCAGCAAAATATTCCCGATTAAAAAAGTTAATTGTTTATAAAAGTCATCATTTAAGTTACTAAAATTGATTGATTAACGGGAAGAATACAAATATTTGTGTAGTCTAATATTGTAAATTAATATTGTCTCAAAAAGAAAGAACTACAAATTGATGTGTATTATACTTAATAAAATATCCTGTATGATATTCTTTGTATCTAAACCTTACCAATAAAAGTCGTTATTTAATTGACATAATATGATCTTCTTATATTTTTTTAGAGAGGAGGCGTAGAGGAGAATCAAAATTACAAAATTTCAAGTGAAGAATTTCGTTAACATGATAGCGAACACTTTTTCGGAAATTTTCATAGACAAAAACGAAGTTTTAGTAGTACTCAAACTTGTTGGTTTTAACGGTAATAAAAAATTTAACTACTTATTGAATTTTGTTTTTTAATTTTCTACAAACCGTTTACAGAACAATCAGAAATTGAATGGGCGGAGTACAGCAAAATAGTGAAAATGTTGGAGGCTTCGGATCGGGTAACTAGTTATAATTTTAATATTTTTTACATTTTGTCTATGAATGGTAATAATACTACCACACGGAAAGATATAATTTAAATTATGTCCTGAAAAATTAGCAACAATAACATTTTAACATATTTTTTGAACATGTTCTTTTAAGACAAAAAAAACATAATTTTTTGAATTTTAATCTCTGTAATCATCAATTAATTAATAACTTTTAGAATACGTTTTACCTATATTATATGATGTCATGTTTTTCATTCGCATAACGAATTGTACTTTTAATATTTTATTTATTATTTTAGTATTTAAATATATGAATATTAAAGTATGTAGTATACGAATAGATTCGCGTATAAATTAAATCATACCGATTAATAATCATACGCATTTTGTGTTATTACATTGTATTATAATATAAGGTATTTTTTAAAACTTCTAGATGGAACAATTACACAAGGAGTTTCTGTCATTGAATGACCTTACCAAGGAACAATATCAAAACGGTAAATAATTAAGAATAGCACTGTAGTAAACATTGTTGTTGATTAATGTTTTAATTTTTTCAGGTGACGGTGTTGTTGATTTTCATATATTTTTAAGTAAACGTTGTAACCTATTCAGATATACATCTAGTTCTTACATAACTGACCTCTTCAATGGATTCAAGAAAACATTTGTCCGTTGTTGTGAAAATTTTTAAATAAATACCAATACTTTGTAAAGTTTTTAGTACTTTTTTGTTTATTGCAAGCCAAACACGTATTTGAAAAATATTTCAGACACTACAATATAATATATATTTTTTAAAATAATATTAAGAGATACTCTATCACAAGAATATTACGTAAATACACTTTTATATTACAATATACATACATAACATTCCATAGGGGATAAACGGTTGTCAATAATCAATAGATTATTTCGTTTTTTATGACTGCTAATAATTTAGTAAATAGAAAACATGTTATAAAATATTTGTTTGTACATCTTTTCAAATTCTCTATTACACTTTAATGGATTCAAATTGGTCATTTCCTTAAGCATAGTCCGATGACGTTTAAAGAAGTCCAAATTTCCGATGTGGGGGGGGGGGCAATTTAATGAAGCCAAAGTCTACAATGTTTTTCCCTTTTTCCACTGCTAAATAACGACCACGCTTGGGCTAGTAGGAAAACTATGCACGCAAAATGATATTTTGTGAAAAGCATTTTAACAATGGCTAAATTCATTAAAGAATATTTAAAAAAAAAAATGATTATTATCAATCCTATTTTATACTGAAATCGAGAAAAAATACAATACCACAATGTTCTATAAAACGTTTTACATTTTGCTTTATATAAAAAACATTATTATTAATGACTATGCTGTTGTTTTTGAACGTCTACATAGTGTGTATACTTATCTTTACACAATTTGATGATATCGTTGTACTTGTAATTTGCGTAGAAGAGCATATCGTTTGTTTTGTATGACGCAAAACGTGCCCTACTTACTGTCGCTACCTGTGCTGAATCCCACAAAAGTACTATACCTTATTTGTTAAGTAAATTGTTCCAATACATACCATATTATGTTACACACGAATGCAAAACCCAATCAGGCCAAAGACGGCTACGCCCTGATTTAAAGTTTACAGGCTTTGTCCGAAAGATTTATCAGTCGGTTTTGAAATAATGTAATTTGATCATACAGATTTTAAACGACCAAATATAAACACTAACGTCCCTACTTATAATATATGGGGAATTTTGCTTTAGCGAGCAACTTTCATATAATTACACGGTAACGGCACTTTAAAATGGTTAAAATATTTAAATGCTTTCTACTCTATCCCGTCAAAATTTGGTCAGTTAACCAGCTGTTGCTGTCTACAAAAATATTTAACAATCTGCACTGAATTCCATATGAGTATTTTATACTTTATTTGTTAAGTGAATGGATCCCACTTCCTATATTATATTATGCTTGAGACAATTTGACTACAGATTTTTGAGAAAGCTGTATATGTTATAGGTCTGTTCTAGGTCTACTTTTGGTCTAATTTTTAGATCTAAATCCTTAGTGTTTACTTGAAAAAGTAGAATAAAGAAAATATTTCTATCCCTTCTAGGGTAAAAGGGTTTATAAAAGCGTTTTTTGGGGGTTTCCAAAGTTTATCGGTAGTTATTTAAGTAGAAATATATTGTTTTTTTTTTTGAAAATTATTCTCGACTTTAAAAAGAAAGTGGGTGAATTTTTTTAATTTTATCCCAAAATAGTGCCTTTTAGGTATTCTTAATCGACAGAGTTGTTACACAAGATATCGGTTCAAAAGATATCGTGGGTCCAGACACAAAAAAATGTATGTACACAGGGTGATTCTTTTATCACGAACCAGTCAATATATCACTGCGTTTAATTAATAAATGAATTATTTTTGTCATATTGTTTTTATAAAACGTGATCTCAACTTTTCACAATTTTTTTTGTTTTTACCCTCCTCTCAACTTGTCTTTTTGGTCGCAACTTTCGAAACTTAAATAGCAACGTAAATATTTTATTAACATTTTAAATTGAGAATAATGTACTACAAATTTTGACTGGTCGATAACCAGTTTCGGATAACTATTTTTGAAGTTATTGAAGTTTCTAGTTTAGAGTAGGAGGGAAGGTGGAGTGTATTTTTATTTTTATCTGCGCGCATTTCCCAACCGCACTTTCCCTCCCATCCTAACTTATAAACTCCTATAACTTTAAAAATAGTTGTCCGAAATTGGTTATCGACCAGTCAAAATGTTGAGTAAATTATTTTCAATTTAAAAAGTTAATAAAATAATTACATTACCATCTAAGTTTCAAAAGTTGCTATCAAAAAAACTAAGTTAGGAGGGGGGTAAAAACAAAAAAAAATTGAGATGACGTTTTATAAAAGCACAATAAAAAAAAATGTAGTTATTAATTAAACTCAGTGAGATATTGACTGGTTTATGATAAAATAATCATGTTGTATACAGTTCAATAAGAAGTGTGATACGAAGATAGAAAATATGTAATATGTGACTTCATACAAAATAGATTAAAAATGGAATATTCATGACTTTTTTTATAATATTAACCATACACGTGAAAAAGAAATAAATAACATTATTGTTACAATATATTAGTAAAAAATTTTCATATAGTCTTGATTAAAACTGTTTATTTTTAATCACATTCAATGTATTGACAATTTTGATAATAAAAGATATGCAAAATATTATATATATATATATATATATATTATAATAATAATAAAATAAGTTGTCCTTATTTCTGGTACAAATAAGTCACTTCAAAAGAAAGTGGCTGAAATGGATTCCCAATATTGTTAAGTCGAAAAATATCATCACCAATTTTACTGTACTTAATAACATTCCCGTTTACATATCTTATTAAACAAATTTTATTCTCGACTTTAGCATCATCCAACTCTATAAATGCATCTGGGTTTTTGAGAGCTTGGTACAATGCAATTAAACGACACATGTTGGGAAAATGGGTCATATCCACTTTGAAGTAAGGGCTATTTCCACCTTAAAAAAAATATAAACATTTTAAATTTTGCTTATTTAATATTACGTTTTTTTATTTTCAAGATACAACTTATATATGTTAGTGATAATTTCTAGAAAAATAATTATATGTAGGCTATCTGTATTCTTTATGGTATGTTACTTTCACACAATGACATTTGTCAGTGAGGAGAACACTGATGAAAATTATTATATAAAGAATTTTTATAATTCTTATAAAAATTGTAAAAAAGAAAACCCGTAAATTGTTAATTAGATAATAAGGTTATAATTAACTCAGAAACTTTTTTATTAAAAAAAAACATTGTCATTGGAAAACAAGTTTGTTAATTTAAAAATTATTTCATAATCGGACAAATATATCAAAACAGTTATGTCTAATAGTCCAGTCAAATTAGGAAAAAGAATGGAACTAATTACGCGAAAGCTGAATTTTGGTACACACAATACATTCCAGTTGTAAGTCAAACGGATAACAATTTATAATGAATAGAGGCAATAGGGTCTTGCGTCCCCTTACAAGGGATGAAAGGCTACAAGTATGCATCAAGACATTTATTATGTTAATTAAAAACGTATAAATTAAATGTGTACCACAATGCAGCTTTCAGTGAATGTATAAAGTCTGCCTGCCTTGCTCGATGTATGTGTCTGTAAATAAATTATATTGTAATTGTAAATTGAAGTTCAATATTTTTTAAGTAATAACTCTGTAGTGCATTTATATTATAAGAAAATAGGTGTTAGTGACGACTAAATTTTATATATTACATACAAATTTCTACTCTAGTTATAACATATTAGTTAATTTGCATTACCCTTTAAATTAGCAAGGTCTAAATTCTAAATATCAATACAAAAATAAAATAATTGTACTTTTTGGTTGGTCACAGACAGTTAAAAATGAAATGTATGTATCTTTAAAGATAATATGCCAAGCTGTTAAAGATTTACCCAAAAGAGATTTTATACAGGCAATGAACAAGAATCAAATTGAAAAGATTAAGTCTAATTTTAACGTTATTACTAAATTTATGTTGGATAAAATAGCCTAGTCAATAACCATGTTGTGTAAGCGCTGTATTTATATTATTAAAAGAGTATTAGTTTGTGCGTTACTGTAGTAAGGATTAATGTCTGTAAATTTATTATTATTTTATTTCTTTGTACCTCAGTAACTGTTTATATAATTTAATTATTTAATGCGATGTAACTTTTTTTATAAGTTGACCTAATTTGTTAAATTGATTGTACAAATTTACTAATTTGTAAAGTTAAATTAATAAGATAAGTGATTAATTGTATGCATATACGTTTATACGAAAATGTATAAATAAAATGGTAAAAAATTCTATAGGCATATTTACTTATTACAAGATTCATTAATATTTTAACGGCTTCGCTGACTTTATGTCTTCTTTGATTTCCTAAAGCTGACATACTCCAATCTTTATAACCTCCTTAATAACAAATATAAAAACAAAAAAATGAGTTGCTATTCGTAAAGTTGCATTACATTTTAAAGAATTGTAGTGTTGCCAATATTAGTACAACCCGCCTTTTGTACCTAAAATGTACTTTATTGAGCCAAAATGTGTAATGTTAAGAGAGCGTCGCACCGCCCATTTTTAAGGAGTAAAGTGTAGGCAATTTTTAACAAAATCTTAATTTAAAGGTTAAACTGTGATGTGTAATTAGTAGTTCAATAATTAGGACTCTATTTTGGTAGTTTATTTATACTAGAGAATAGCCTCCCTCAAAATTCAGTTCTTACACCCTTCGGTTGGTTAACTTGTATATAAGCGATTTATTAAGCAAAACCACCAAAAAATCAAAATATGATTTTAATTACTTTCGTGTAGTTCAGAAGTAATGTCACCTGTAACCAAAATATCGAAAACTTATCGTTGTTATTTATTTATTATTTAAAATCACACACTTAAGTGTAATTACAAGGAATACATAACTATACATCCCCTCGTGAAGGGTTTACTCCTCGAGTATTTTTTGTGTAATATTTATATTGTATTATTTCAAATAAAAATATATTATTATGTTAAAACAAAAAACTACATTATATACAATTTAATAATTGTTAGTACCTATAGTACAGAAAATACTATATTATTTACCTAGTCTATTCCTTATTTCTAATCGCATGTCCTTCTGGATCCGTAACATATCTAAAAAAACAAAACAAAATCAATTTAATGTACATAATTAATTATGATTGAAATCAGTATGTAAGTATGTAATTATTCTCAATAAATATGAAACATTTACCGAGCACTGTGTAAACAATAATAATAATATATAAAGATTTTCATTGTGCAAAATGAAAAGTGGGCCCTTAAGAAATTTTAATACATACACAGAATAACGCAGTTATTCTGTGATGTACACAAATACCTAATTACAGACATCGATATAAAGAAAGTGCCGAACGCATTAGTCAGCTGGACCTATAATATCCATCAAACCACCACCTGTTTACTTTCTTACATACACAGAAATTTTAGTTATCAAAAACATAACATAACTAATAAAGGAATTTATTAAATTTGTTTTAATATATTCAGACACAGCTATTGAAGTTACTTGGCTGTAGTATTATTGTGCATGTAACAGAGACTTAATTATCGTTTTCAATAGTGACAAAAATAAATGATGATCGTGACAAATGGCACATCTACAGCTCAAACAGAGACTACGGTTAATAACAAATAATATGATGATAAGAATGTATTCTAAATAAAGTAATTCATGAACCATTCAGTCAATTAGTACGGACAAATAGTCATTTAATGCGCATACATTTTATCATA
>NW_026095953.1:0-14814 GCF_023614345.1 Adelges cooleyi | reverse complement strand
AAATGTGAGCCAACGAGGCGCTTAATGTCCATCGCCAACGCGGATCTCTCATTTTTAATTTAATAGTTTTCTTTTGTTAAAATTTGTTTTTATTTTTTCTCTTTAATTTTGTCAGCATATGTTATTATTATTATTATTATTACTATTACTATCGTTAGTTATTACTATTCTATCATTTTGAATTATTCATCGGGATCGGCACGTAAACTATAAACAAATAAACCCAAATCATATGGTTGAACTATTCTTGTTTTTTTTTTAATAACAAGTTTTAGCTTCGGTGCGGAGCTGAGAAGGTATTGTATTTACAATGATATGTTTTTTTTTTAATTTTTTTTTTTTGTGTCTGCACCCACGATATCTCGTAAACCGCTCAACCGATTTCTGCGTGTAGCAACTCTATAGATCAGAAATCATACCTGAAAGGTACTTTATAAGGTTAAAAATTAAAAAAAGTTATCTCTTCCCCATCAAAATCGAGAAAAACAACTAAAAAATTTACAAATTTTTCAACTTAAAATTACGGTGCTCTATAACTTTTTTTAGAAATAGTCGAAAATGTTCCAAATTTATATGAATTGTTTTTCAAAAATAATACTATCGATAAACATTAACAGACCAAAAAAATATCATAAACCCTTTCCCTTAGAAGGGATAGAATTTTTTTCTTTATTTCAATTTTTTTAAGCAAAGTTTTAGAGATTTAGATCTGAAAATTAGACCGAAGGTAGATCTAAAATGGAACTATAACACATACAATTTTCTCAACATTTTGTAGTAAAATTTTTTTTTTTACTAACGAAAACCCCCAAAAATAGGGTAAATGTACACTTTGGTCGTAGTCAGTTTCTAAGTTGCTATGTGCGAGTGAATCAACAGTCAACAGGCAATGAAAATATTTGTATTATATTGTCAATTACGATATATGGGTAACTATGGCAATACATTTTTAAGTCTCGGTACCACTTGCGTTTTAGTATTTTAATGGGGTTTCCTGGCATACTGGGTAACGCTGGGTTCCTTGCTAGAATGTTGGGGTGGTTGGAAAGAGAATTATGTGGTACCTGGTGTATGATTTGGTAGCGTATTCAGGTATTGTTTTAATGTGAAGATCGTTATGTAAAGTTGTGTTGGTTATGTAGAAAGCAGCGTTAGTAACGAGACGGAAAGTTTTATTTTGGACAGTTTGAATTTCGTTTAAATTTTATTTTTTTGCAGCTCCCCCCCAGATTTGTAAGCCGTAGGTCCATAGCGGTTTTATAAGTAGTTTGACCATGTAAGGCGCCTGTCAAAGCGTATCCCTTTATTTGCGTCGGAAGAGCTGGGAATTTGGATGTTATTTAAGTAGACGGGGGGGGGGGGAGGGCAGTGGCATTGTTGCAGGGTTAATGTGACTTGTACCGATTTACTTTCTTTAATTTTTACCCTCAATATTTGTACCAATTTTGGAGTTGCCCTAGGTGAGATAGCTGGCCAGTAGGCAAGACCTTATTTGCGTATAGCTTTTTTTTTTGTCTGAATAGTAGTTTGTCATAATAATTAATTTCCGTGTTGGATTTGTTAAAACCCTCTATACGACAACCGCGGGATGCTTCTTCGAATAAAAAAACGCTTTTTGAAGCCAACCCTTCTCCGCCCAATGTTTACTACCCGGTTGAAAAACCGGCCGTTCCCAAATTCGGAGGGAATCCTATGGACTACACAAGCTTCAAAAATATGTTTGACAAAAGTTAGTCCATGAAACCATCCATGCCGCCGGTTGTCAAATTCGGTCGTCTTAAGTGTTATTTAGAAGGAGAACCATTGAAGCTCATGAGTAATTTAATGTTAACGGGCGAAAACTATGATGTGGCTTTACATACACAACGTGCAGGGCCCTTTAAATACTAAACGATGTGTTTACAAGACTAGGGCATAAAATATTTACCGTACTAAACGCATAATATACACAACAGTACATGATGCAGGGCCTTTTTATTAACACAAAACGATGGGTTTCCGTAAGGAGATAATTAATGATAACACCATAAAACTATTTTTTCAAATATGTAACATAGGTCCCTTTTGACAAATGCCGTTCACTTAGGCGCGGATTTTCAATTGAAATATTAACTGGAGGTAAGTGGCGAATTAAATGTATTTTAAAAGTGGCCATGCTGCAAAAAGTATGATCTTGTAATAATTGTTTATCTGTGATTTATTACTCATCAATTAACATCTGTTATACCGGACAAACAACAGTTAGGAAAACAACGACATTTCAAATTTAGCCGTTTAATTATTATATATTTAGTATTACCATTTTTTAATTGACGAATCATGATGAAAAGAAGAAGGTCGACAAATTTTAGCTGGGTGGAAAAAGAACTACTTTTAGAGTTAGCGTTAAAAAAAAAAATAACTGTTGACTAATTAATAACAACACCTTTATGTGTAAGTTCGTTACAAAATTAGATTTGGTCATAATAATAATAAAAATGTTTAGATAAATTTAAATTTAGAATAATTAAATACATTTAATTTTACAAAAAAAAATATTTCTTTAATTTTTCATAGGTAATTTTTTTTTTTTTACTCATTGTTAAAGCGTACTTCAAATTCATAATTGTTTCATTTATCAAAATGATCAACCCTTTTCAAATATTAGTTATTCCAAATATTCTTCATCGCCATCATAGA
This sequence comes from Adelges cooleyi, assembly GCF_023614345.1. Lineage (NCBI taxonomy): Eukaryota > Metazoa > Arthropoda > Insecta > Hemiptera > Adelgidae > Adelges > Adelges cooleyi. Next base: position 12,135 of record NW_026095953.1, on the reverse strand, counting down.
ACATTTCACTTTCGAGATTCATTTTATATTTGAAAAACTGATAATTTTTCAAGCAATTTTATAGTAAAAAATAATTGCATGAATGTTAATCATTCACCATCGATTTAATCTGTTAACTGATAGAAATAGTAGCGGTTAATTTAATTGAGAGTTAAAACCGTCGGTTAGCTGAGCTGGGACTCCGCGTAAACAGTTTAACTGGAAGATAATGTTAACCATCAGTTATAAGTCATACTAACTGTCAGCTAAATGCAATTATTGAAAAACCGGGACTAAGCAAACTACAAATTATTTTAACGGTGATTTTTTAATTTATTAATTTTTAACTTTAAAATCTATATTTTTTTGAATATCACAAAACTTTGTGTACTAACTTTGTGTAACATTTTTTTTAATTCATCTTTTGTGGTGTCCGACAGTGTAGCTTTACACGCGCCTCCTACCGGCAAAATCCGGTTCTATAAAAACTCTGCTCCCCTCCCCCCCCCCAACATCATCAGTTCGGTGTTCCTTTTTGGCGGTACGCCTTCGTATCGACTCGGTCGGTCGGCAATAAAATCATATACTCTTTGTTAATAGAGTATATTACAATTATTACTCGTTAGTAAAGTTTTCCACGCCACGACATTAGAAACTGCATTTGAAATACTCATCAGACTAGTAATGGGCGACCCAAACGTGGAACGCACTTTCATCATGATCAAGCCCGACGGTGTGCACCGAGGCCTCGTCGGCAAAATCATCAAACGGTTTGAATCCAAAGGTTTCAAATTGGTAGCCATGAAGTTCATGTGGGTAAGTTCTACAGCTAAATAACGCACGGGCTAATCATCGAAAAAAAATACCAAGTCCGGCATTGGGAAATTTTGCAAAATTGCAATGAATATACCTATTTCCAAGTTACATTATTTTCAAAGTCGCATTACTTTCGAGTCAAAACAAATCAAGTCACAGAACAAAGAGAACGAGCAACGTAGATATTTCCAATGGGTTTTCCCAGGTCCGTTTATTGTATTGTTTCACTGTGTTCTATACATATTGAACAAGTGTGAGAATATTTTTTTAATAAAACTTTAAATAATAATTATCGTAAAGAAATTAATATATTTTTCAACCTTTAACCTTTAACGGGGCCGGGGTGTTTTCGTTATCTCATGCTTAAAGTAATAATTTTAGTTATTTCATGGTAATAAGAAACTTAATAACATCTTACCCCGTATAGGGTTTTCCAATGTTAATTAATTGTTTCCACTTTTCAATATTATAGCAGTTGGCGTGTTTAGAACACCCCTTAGCACGTAATTAAAGGTTATACTATACTTTAAATGCTAACAATCTGGACTGCATTTGAAAATAATAATATTGTTTTGTAGAATGTAATTTTACTGTTTAATATCTATTAACTTTGATAAAGCCTTTATATGTTTATGCATTTTGAAACATATCAAACGTTTTTTTTTTTTCATTTTTCTAAAAATTTAAAGTTAAGGACTAAGGCTCTTTTTGCATAAAGCGATTCATAAGGTGTAACATAAAAGTTATCAAGATTTGGGAATAAAATGAAATTGCATTTTTTTTTTTTTTTTACCATCTTGTAGTATATGTTTTTATGCTGATTACGAATATGAAGTAAATAATCGGTGGACTTCTCTATTTCTAAAATTATAGCTTGAAAAATATGTACATTTTTCTTGATTTTGTAGGTGAAAGGGCAAGTTTGAAATAAACAGGTTATTGCACAATGCACATCGTCTCGTAATGTTATCTTCAATGATAAAATGACAGCGTAACAGGATATCAATTTTACTGTAATATACTTTGCTATTACCATTGATTATGTGAACAATATTGTGTTATCAATTATAATATAAATTACTGTCTATTACATAATCAATGATTTACGAGGGCTAATGTTTGTTGATACATAACAGCAGCTGAAGATAGTACGAACATTCAATACGTACAGGTACACAGCTAAGAACAATATATATATAAAAAACATATAAGAAGACATCACCCACATAATAATATTATGTATTTATTATTAGTTAGATTAGATTGGATTATCTAACCTCTATCAGCCGACAAACGTACAACATTGACATTCAAAAAGTGTATTTCATCGAAAGTTATGTTTTTTAATATTGTTGAACGAAATGACTATTGTCAATGACAAATTCGAATTAATATAACATGTAGTCCTTGTTTTAAACGTCAATTAATAAAATATATTTAGTAAACTAAAAATTTGTTTTTACGTTATTTTTTTATTCGATATTGATATAATACACACGAGTAGATTTAAATACATTGGTTTAGAATATTGTAAAGATCATATTTTGCCGGTTTAGTATATTAATTAAAATTGTTTAAAAGTAGACTACCTATTTATATAATAAGTCGGAATAAATTATTCGTTATTATTGTAGTTAACCTGTATCAACGATAGAAAAACAATAATTTTACGACCAAAGTGCATTTTAGTTTCATACCGCAGTAAAAAAAGCAAGTATATTCATGCATGTTTAATTAATCTTTAAACAATTATAATAGAAATAGATTTCTAACATCTCATTTTATTTGTGATCACGCTTAGCGCATAACGATATTTTATTCTGGTAAATTAACTTATGTATGTCATAACCGCGCCAGAACCTTTTATAAGTCGAATCTACTGTTCAATTCAAATGGTATATTAACTATGATTCGCGTTTAACAGGTTTAACGTTTTAATGGGTAGTCGTCAGTAGACAGAAGTAACAGAAGTGGTGGGAAAATATGGTTTAAATAAAATCCTAGTGGAAATGACAATAATTTCTATTTAAAAATAACAGTGTAAATCTATAGCCAAAGTATTTTTTTGAAAATTGCTGTAAGTGTATGTAAAAAATAAACATTGAATATATCGACGTTCAAAGTTTTCCAAGTTAAGTTCTAAAATTGCATTTCCATTTTTTCCAAAATTGTTCAACCTCTCTGGAAGACAGGAGATACAAAACGTCTCCATGGGAGTTTAAAAAAAATAAAATAAAATTACTGAGTGTTGTTTACACAATTTATCGTTTATTTCAATACACTAGAGCGATTCATAAGACCAGAATTCAGAGTGCAAAATAAAACCTAATACATTATCAATTGGAAACCCAAATAAGACCTCTGGTTAAAGAGTTTTGTACACGTTAGAAAATATTCGTTCTACTCGTTAAAATGTTACCAGATAAAAGAAAAATAGAAGACCTATGTCATTATATACTAGGTATTATAATTTAATTATAAAATTTCAATTTACAAAAAAAAGATCCTCTTTTTAGTTTTAACGATCGTTTAACGCCTACGACACTTAGTCTATGCCGCAGTAAAGTACAACCTAACCTATCCAACAGAAGATTAAATTTGATATTTAGACTTCATCTAAAATATTCAACTCAAATATAATTAGTTTTCATAGGTCAAAAACCAAACAATATTACTTAATTTTTATTCCGAGTTTAGAGCAAAATATAAATATAAATGACCTAGTTTTAATGTTTTTTTATCGGTGCAGTTGAGTTGTTTTTTTACTGTATATAACTCTGCTTGTACAAATAAACAAATGCACAAAAACATATTTTTCGACGCTTCTATCGATACAGGGTATCCCATCAGTATATTTTAATAGCTCAAATATCTTACTCTCACCTAACCTAACCTAATCTAACCTTGAGGTGGGTGTCCATTTGTAAAGTTTTGCCCCTCCTTTTAAATTTTAGTTTGGTGCCACAGATCCGGTTTTATGATATACCGTGAAAATAATAAAATAGATTTAACTTTTAAGAATTACTACGAATGTTAAACGGCAACTGGGTGTTTTATTTTATTTAAAAAAAAATAAAAGTATAGTTAAAAACAGTTCAAACATTATAATATTATATATTATACACGCAGGAAATTATTTATGTTTTTATTTTTATTTTGATAAATCTATCTAAATTCTGAAAATATCGTTGACCTATTGTCTTCTGGCGCTTGTTTAGAAACACAAATAGGCGGGAAGAATTCTATACATTTCCTGTGGAACTTGTTATCAAACACTGAGAATTTTTTTTTTTATATCCTTTATTAACAATAAAGTATTATCTTATTATAGTAGCTATGCCAATAGTATTAGCAATACCGGATCAAACCATTCAGCTAGACAAGCTAGAGAGTTGCGAGAAAGATACACACATTACTTCAATATCATGAAGGTGCTGTTCCGTGGCAAGACAGAATGGTCTACTGAACTTGTTTGTGTATCGTTTTATTGTATAATATTAAATTTACAACTTAAACAATTTATACCTACGCCACATATAACCATAATATGTAAAACTTTAGTAATATAGATATATCAAAATTAGATATATACAGTATACAGTATAGACTTAATGTGGTATTATAATAAAGAGTTACCAATTTTTTTGCGAATTTTTTTTACCATCTTGTAGTATTTTTTCTGCCATCTAGGGATGCACATCAAAGCGTTTATTTGAAAGCGATTTTATCACTTTTAGCTGTAATAATTCCTGTAGAGCTGTGTGTGACTTTTCCCGCTCTACAGGTCCCATTGACTGGCTTTTTAAATTCCTATTTACATCTTAAACCAGAAGTAATATATTCCTAAAAAAATACACTTTTCCCAACCCTATTCGCAATGTCAACATTTTTAATACCTAAATGATTTTACATGTTTCAGTATTGAGTTTTCTTGTGCTTATAGTTATATTGTTTTTATTTATAGCCTTCGGAACAATTGATGAGGGAACACTACTCTGATTTGTCCAACAGCCAGTTTTTCCCAGGTTTTATCAAATACATGTTGTCAGGACCCGTTATACCAATGGCAAGCAACTATGGATGAGCATATTCAATTTTGAACCAACATCTAAAGAAATGCATTTATTTATGTTTTAGGTATGGGAAGGATTAGACGCCGTCAAGATTGCACGTTTCCTCCTCCGCGCAACGAACCGGAAGGATGCCAACCCTGGTACTGTCAGAGGAGATCTTTGCACTCAAACCGAACATTCAGGCCCGTGTGTACTTAAGCTAATATCAGGACTTACGATTTGCTATTGCAAACAACGATTTTTATGTTTATATTTTTTTAGTAATGTAATTCACGGAGCAGACGCCGTGGAAGCCGCCGAAAGAGAAATCGGTCTGTGGTTCACAGAAAAAGAAATGGTCACTTGGACGAGAACTGTCGATACTTGGGTTTACGAATAAACTTCGTTTACTGTCCAAAAATATTTGTTTGCTAATTATTTAAAGTTTTAACAAAAAAAACTATTTTACGGTTATGTTTCACTGCATTTTTTTAAATAATAGATCTGAACAGCAATTGAATCCATATTGTTATATCTTTTTTTTTTTTTAATCATTTTACTGTTCTGCACGGCGGATTGGCAGTGTAATGTTCTATTGAATTTCAAAGGTAAATAATATTGTGAAAGAAATCTCTCCCTCCCCCTTCCATCGAAACGACATTAGACTTGTACAATATTTATTTGTCTTTCATATTGAATGGAGCCGTCTAACTAATAGATTTTGATACGTGAAATCCAAATTCATAAATATATAATATACATTATTTAACAATGTTATTCAAACTATATTGAAACTGAGTTATTAAAGTATGACGACAATGGCAATGTTATTTGGAAAACAACAGCAGTGTACCGAAAAAACACCTAAGGCTGATAAAACATTTCGTTAGAAATAAACAATTTTGGTTAGCGTCGCATGAAATTATTGTCCAATATTTCAAAGACTCCTGATATATTTCAAAAATATTAAGTCAATATGTTAAATATATTATTTAACCTATAAATTAAGGTGATTAAGTTACGCTCTGAAAAATACAAAGTTGGTCCAACTAAAACTATGGTTACTCTAGGGACACAATACATTTCTAGTTGGACTGAGTTATTAAATATTTGTTCTAAATTAAAATAAGCTTATTATAGAGGCTATATATATTTCTAGTTAAAAAAACTAAAAAAAAAGTGGTTCTAACAAGGCATTTAGTTAGGTCAACAAGAAATTAATCATATCACTACATTAAATATATTTTAGATAGCACCAGCTATTAATTTATTCTTCGTAGAAGGGTAGTATACTAAGAAATAATAAAGATATTTCAAATTTATGTTTTATGGTGTTTTATGTTTTATGATAAAGCATTTCATTAGCAATAAACAATTTTGGTTATATTTGCATGAAATGAATGTCCAATATTTCAAAGACTTCTGATATATTTCAAAAATATTAAGTCAATATGTTAAATATATTATTTAACCTATAAATTAAGGTGATTAAGTTACCCTCTGAAAAATACAAAGTTGGTCCAACAAAATATTTGGTTCGGCCAAACAAAAATTAATCGTGTCCTTACATTAACCATATTTTAAGTTTGACCACCTATATATTTTTTCTGTATAGGTAAAAGATATATTATATTTCATTAGCAATAAACAATTTTGGTTATATTTGCTAAATTAATGTCCAATATTTCAAATATTTCTGATATTTTTCGAACAAAATAGGTCTAAATGTTAAATATATTATTTAACCTATAAATTATGTTGATTGAGTCCAACAAAACGTTTAGTTCGGCCAACAAAAAATTAATCGTGTCCCTACAATAACCATAGTTTAAGTTGGACCAACTATATATTTTTTCTGTGTGGGTGAGTGGTATACAAATCATTAGTAAAGAAATAGCAATTATGTGTTTCATGTTGAATAGAGATGACGTATTAATGATAAGACACTTTTTTTTCTAAAATAATTCTAATTTTTAGTGTTTCTTTTTTTTAAACATTTACAATTACTAAATTTGAATATTTATAAAAAAACAAAAAAGTTACATCCACCCTTGGGGGTTGGGAAATGGAATAATTTAATTTTGATATAATTGGCGTGTGCGGACATAAGAAATAAATATTCCTTATAAATTTTAACTCGATTCGATTCTTTTTCTCGAAATTATAGCCATTTAAAGTTCTAACTTAAAAAAACTTGTATGGTTTTTTTGTTTTTTTCAAATTTTAACTATGAGGAAGTAAAGTTTTTATTAGTCAATAAACTATGACGAGAGAACCTCTGCTTAAAAACGAACTCACAATAACATATTGTTTTTCGTTGTTTGTTTGTTATTGTTGAGTTTTTGTACAGTATACTAGCAATTCAATGTATTTTAGCACAATATTTTACTGTTTGAGCGAAACCATTGTACGATATGTTTTTCGGCTATCGAAATACAGGGTGTCCCGCCAACATTTAATATAACCTTGAAATTAGATCGAAAAAATTTTAGGCTATATTATTATTTTCAAAATGTATTCTACCAAACAAATTCATGATAATCAGTTCAAGAATAGGAACATTTGAACTTACTATTATTTACATAGAAGGATCAGTAGATAGAGTAATAAATAATAATACTTATGGGCGCCTTGCACAAAAAAAAAAACAATTCGAAACTCAGCGTTATTACTTCGGGTTAAGCATTGAAATTCAGGTACTAATCAAATATTAATTATAAGAATAATCGATTAATAATGTTAACGGATAAAAAACCCAATTATGAACAATTTTGTTAAATAATTGATAGTGTTAAATAGGCGAGTGTCCAGGAGAAGTGCAGCAAGTAGGATAATCTATCGATTCTATCTACTGATCAGCTCTCAGATCCTTCTATATAAATAATATTAAGTTCATTTGTTCCCATTTGAGTATAATAGTATAGCCTAAATTGTTTTCGATCTAATTTCAAGGTTATATCAAATGTTGGCGGGACACCCTGTGTAATTGACAAAGCGGGTCGATCGTCGAAAAACATGTTGTTGTACATTGGTTTCTTCGCACAAACGGTAAAATATTTTTTACACTAGTGCTAAAACACATCGGATAACAGTGTACTGTACGAAAAGTCAAAAACAAATAACGAAAAACAATATGTCATTGCGAGTTGGTTTTTTTGGTGAAAAAAAAAAAATACAATAACATGTTGTCGTGAGTTTGCGTTTATGGTAAAAATAAAAACCTATAAAACACGGTTTTTTTTTCTAACAAACACTATTACAGTACTGCAAAAACCACCATTCCAGTGATAACTAGTTTATACGTCGCATCATATACGTGTAGCACACTGAAGTGTTTGCACTTGAAACGCGGCCATGTCTTCTTTCTGTTGGCCTCTGGTGTTGCAAATTGTCCTATCGGTGGGTTTTTTGCAACACGGCGATTCGTGTGAACGTGAAAAATATGCAAAAATAAAAACGAATGCACACTATAAACAATTGCTCGACATGGACACGGGATACTCTCACGATCAGTTGAAAGACAGCTACGATAAAATGTCGTGGTTTTCGTACGGTAAATGGCCAGTGGCGGAAGCGTGCGATGACGTCTACCAACGACTCGCGTGTAGTTATGTATTTAACTGCGGTCATTATATGAATTTGATCGAACCCCTGTGGACCGAAGAAGGTAAAGATGCGTTAAAGGGACTTGTTGACGACGCGAAAGTATCCGTGTTATATTTCGAAGACCGAGTGGTCGAGATGTTAAACGTTTTATACAATTTCGGCAAGACCGATTCTATGGAACCGTTATGGCTCGTGTACATGTATTTGAGTAGCTTGAGACCACTAGGCATAATGCGCGTACACAACGACGAACATACACGAATCCGTTTGTTGGACGATCACAAAACAGTTTCCGCCCAACTTGCAGATTTCACTGGGCAACAGTGCATGTTTGAAGATAATAACCTGTATAACGACCAAATTTTTAATTCTCAATATTTTAACAATCTGAAAGACCTCCGTGCTACTACCCCAACAGTATCGCACAACGAAATCTTTAAATATGTGGTCAAACTCGAAAACACAATGTACACTAGAAAGACTAAATTAACTAAAAGTATGACCATCGTAAATTGTACATCGTACTTCACGTTTGAACATTTGCGTTTGATATCCGCAATGAATAAATTCGATTTCAATGAATTATTGAGAGTTTTTGGCGACATTCCCGACGAATTTGAACGACGACGTATATTCGATCTAATAAATGATAAATGCTCCAAAAGTCTTAATCGTGAAAATTTCGGGACACTGACCAATGACGTGGTTGAATGTCAACATGTTTTCATGAACGTTATGAAATATGTTATATTTTACAATTCGTGGAAATACATAATTGAAATTTCTACACGCGTAGAATCTGGAAAATCGATGACTATCGATCGGATAAAGAAGTCTAGCGCCCAGACGGAAAATTATTTTGATGAAATTAAAAAGATTTTGAATTTAGAAACACATAATGAACTAGAAATTGTTGCCACACTCTTTAGTCAGCCATTTGCATCCAAGTTAGCCGATCGAGGAGAAAACGGAGAGCTTGAAAATACCGTCTGGGAACAACTAAACAAAATAAATTCGATTCATATTCAACTGGGCAATAAACACTTTTCTAAAGACAAGTTCACCGAAATTTATTATATAGAAAGGAAGGTTAAGTTAGAAGCTAAGGGTAAGGATTATGATTATGATACTTATATATTAGAGAGTGAACTAAGTTTTTCCTTACTCAGTAAATTTTTAAAAAATTCATTTAAAGGTATTGATTTTGATGTAATAGGTTCATTTATTCGTTATTCTAAAAACCAACATCTATAAATAATTGCATATTGTTTTTTTGTTAAATTTAAATTTCTGTTAATATTATTAAAATGTTAAATTATGTTACATTCAGTCTTCGTAAATTTTGGTGTACATTTTCTATTTAGACTTTTGTTATTATCATCATGTAATTATTTTAATTTTGTGAACTCACATGTTAGACAGTCCATTTGTAATTGTTGTATCGTCTTACCCAATACTCAATGACCTTACAGTCTTATATTAATATTATAAAAACAATCAATTTTGTCAAATAAATAATGTGCCGTTAACTACAATTTTAACTGGTTGTAATTTCTAATAATTATTTACTTACTAAATCAGCTCCTAATGTTACCATGGAATTATCCTCGATCACGTCTGAAAATACAAGACAATCGTATTCGCAACGAGTCTGGGATTGTGATTTGAGATACACTATAATACTTTTTTTTTTTTAGTGTTTAAAACAGGTTTTAAGATCTAGGTAATTATTCTTAGTGTAATATACATTATGAAAATAGAAAGGTAAATATATTGATTATAACTAAGAACTTTTGAAATGTTCGAACATCAAAAAGTGTTGGTCAATGTCAATTTAACGTCAATTTGTACAGTTTAATACATTACAAAAATTGTATCATTTTATGTACATTATTTTATTTATGAGCATCGTGTATTGCATTTGTTAGGTCATGTTGATTTCTGGCAGATGAGTATTCTGGGCAATCTATTATTATATGATTAATGCTCAGAGTGACATTACAAGTTTGGCAGAGGGGTTTTAGTTCTATGACGAGAGCTACCTTTGCTTAAAAACAAATTCACAATAACATAATGTTTTTCGTTATTTTTTTTTGGTGTTGTTGAGTTTTCGTACAGTACACTGCTATTTAATGTGTTTTTTTTTTAGGAATAGTTTTAGGATTTAATGTCTGAAAAAAATTGACTGAATATTATCATCAATCAGTTCTATAAGAATACGAGGGCCACTCTTTGGATTGTTTATGTTTATAATGTTTTTTTTTTTTTTTTTACAAATATTCAAAAATATCAAATGAATTTATAAAAATGTATTTTATAACATATGATATTATTTTTGGTGAATAATTGAGTAGTTGTAGTTGTGGTTACAGAAATCGCAGGTGTATATTGTAAAATCATGAAAAACAAGTTATTCTTTTGTAAAACCACGTATGTTAGACAAAAACACTTCATGGCGCTGTACGTTTCAATTCGAATACATATTTATTTTTATAAAAATATAAGAAAATATATGGTTTTTCGATATTACTCGAGTTTTTATACTGCTCTTTATTGTACTTTGAATCTAGTTTAAATAATATTTTACGAGTTGTGCGAAGAAACTGATGTACGAAAATATATTTTGCGATGATCGTTTAAGAAGTCAATAAAATATTTGAAAACAATCATTTTCTAAAATAAATAATTCTATGTACATTTTTTATAATATGTTATGCAAACAATTCAAGGATTGTGGTTTTAATTTTTGGGGGTGCTTAGCTTGAATCTGAGGGTGCTGAAGTCCCTCTAGTACCCCCTAGTTGCGCCTGTGTCAGCAATACTAATATTTATTAATTATAATATTTGTTTGACGCCCTTAAGGTAATAGAATACACGTTTTACAAATAAAAGAAATAAACGAACAAAACAATAAAATACAATACGAAAAAAAAAACAAAACTAGTTTTAAAAGTTTTAAAAATATATTAAATAAATTATTTTCTAGGATTACCAATTTATGTTTTTTTTTCTTCATATTTGTTTGGCGGTATTGTTAAATGTTTTTTTTTTTTTTACTGTTAACTACTCTGCATTGTACATTTGGAATACTTCAAACAATATATTATCGACTGTATGAATAAACAAATGCAAAACAACATATTTTTTTTTATTATGACGGCGCTTTTATGGATAAAGGGGATCCCATCAAGGTTTAATAGCTGAAATATTATTTTCTCATATTTTATTCTATTTTGATGGGTTCTTTTATTGAGCTGAAAAGTTATTATTTTGTCCTTAAAAAACACGATCTTTTTTTTTCCTCTGGGCCGAGTTACTCGAGGAGCAGCTCTGTACAGCTCAGAAATCGTATGCGATTGGTACTTTGGTGGGTCGAATACTAAAAAAAACCAGTACAGTAGGGTGGGGCATAGCGGGGACGGGGAGGTCACAGGTTTACAGGAATTATTATAAATCTGAAAGTGATAAAATCACTTTCGAAAAAACGCTTCGATGAAAATCGGTAGTTAGTATTTTCAAGCCAGTACAGTCCAAACCAAGCACAGTAAAAACCAGCAAAGTTAGAAAGTATTAAATTGAGGTTCTTTATTTACAAATAAGCATCAAAGCGTTAATTTGAAATTGATTTTATACAAGAGGACTAGTACAGTAGAGTATAGGCATAATGGAATTAAATTAAATT
>NW_026095952.1:0-15572 GCF_023614345.1 Adelges cooleyi | reverse complement strand
AATATATTTACCCGTCTCTGGTGTTTTTTGAAAATATGAACGGTCTGTTATAATACAAATAACATTGCCATTTGCGTCATATCTTAACAAAACTGTTTATATGAAGTTTGAATAATATTTGTTAAATATTGTATATTATATGCATTTAAATGTTATTCGACACATATTAGTTTCCAAACTAGTTAACTGTAAATGTTTAAAATAAGAAAAAAGATATATTCAAGTTATTTAAAAGCAAAATTGTTTATTATCCTTATTATGAATGATCTGTTTAAGTTCAAAATAGAATATATTTCATTTATTTTTACTATTTATATGTACATCTCCTCTTTACTACACAGCACATTTTTCATAGTTGGTCCTACTTAAATATGGGATATTATAGGGACACGATAAATTTCTAGTGGGCTGAACTAATGTGAATTGGAGTTATTTGAATATTAGTTGGACCTACTTTGTAATTTAGGAGGAGTAACTTATTTACTTAAATTTTTTAGCTATCACAAGGTACATCTTTTGCCTAATATATTTTGTTATTTGAACGGGTTTCTTTTTAAGAAATTTAGCCATCAATGATACTCTGAATTGAGGAACGGTATAAAAATATATTTAACATTTTGACTTATTAGGTTCTAATAATATTAGAAATATTTCAAATATTGAACAAATATTTTGTACAACGGTATCAAAAATTGTTTTTTACTAGAAATATATTTACCCGTCTCTGGTGTTTTTTAAAAATATGAACGGTCTGTTATAATACAAATAACATTGCCATTTGCGTCATATCTTAATAAAACTGTTTATATGAAGTTTGAATAATATTTGTTAAATATTGTATATTATATCCATTTAAATGTTATTCGACACATAATAGTTTCCAAACTAGTTAATTGTAAATGTTTAAAAAAAAAAATGAAATATTCAAATTATTTAAAAGAAAATTGTTAAATATCCTTAATGAATGATCTGTTTAAGTTAAAAATAAAATATATTTCATAAATTTTTACTATTTATATGTATATTTCCTCTTTACTACACAGAACATTTTTCATAGTTGGTCCTACTTAAAATATGGGATAATATAGGGACACGATAAATTTCTAGTGAAAAGAACTAAATAAATAATTGGCCCAACAAAATGACTATGGAAAAAATGTGAATTTAGTTATTTCAACTACAAATTTACTGCGACCCTTTAATAACTAGACCTTTAGTTGGATTAACTTTGTATTTTTGGAGGAGTTACTTATTTACTTAAATTTTTTAGCTATCACAAGGTACATCTTTTGCCTAATATATTTTGTTATTTGAACGGGTTTCTTTTTAAGAAATTTAGCCATCAATGATACTCTGAATTGAGGAACGGTATAAAAATATATTTAACATTTTGACTTATTAGGTTCTAATAATATTAGAAATATTTCAAAAATTGAACAAATATTTTGTACAACGGTATCAAAAATTGTTTTTTACTAGAAATATATTTACCCGTCTCTGGTGTTTTTTAAAAATATGAACGGTCTGTTATAATACAAATAACATTGCCATTTGCGTCATATCTTAACAAAACTGTTTATATGAAGTTTGAATAATATTTGTTAAATATTGTATATTATATCCATTTAAATGTTATTCGACACATAATAGTTTCCAAACTAGTTAATTGTAAATGTTTAAAAAAAAAAAATGAAATATTCAAATTATTTAAAAGAAAATTGTTTAATATCCTTAATGAATGATCTGTTTAAGTTCAAAATAAAATATATTTCATAAATTTTTACTATTTATATGTATATTTCCTCTTTACTACACAGAACATTTTTCATAGTTGGTCCTACTTAAAATATGGGATAATATAGGGACACGATAAATTTCTAGTGAAAAGAACTAAATAAATAATTGGCCCAACAAAATGACTATGGAAAAAATGTGAATTTAGTTATTTCAACTACAAATTTACTGCGACCCTTTAATAACTAGACCTTTAGTTGGATTAACTTTGTATTTTTGGAGGAGTTACTTATTTACTTAAATTTTTTAGCTATCACAAGGTACATCTTTTGCCTAATATATTTTGTTATTTGAACGGGTTTCTTTTTAAGAAATTTAGCCATCAATGATACTCTGAATTGAGGAACGGTATAAAAATATATTTAACATTTTGACTTATTAGGTTCTAATAATATTAGGAATTTTTCAAATATTGAACAAATATTTTGTACAACGGTATCAAAAATTGTTTTTTACTAGAGATATATTTACCCGTCTTTGGTGTTTTTTAAAAATATGAACGGTCTGTTATAATACAAATAACATTGCCATTTGCGTCATATCTTAACAAAACTGTTTATATGAAGTTTGAATAATATTTGTTAAATATTGTATATAATATCCATTTAAATGTTATTCGACACATAATAGTTTCCAAACTAGTTAATTGTAAATGTTTAAAAAAAAAAATGAAATATTCAAATTATTTAAAAGAAAATTGTTTAATATCCTTAATGAATGATCTGTTTAAGTTCAAAATAAAATATATTTCATATATTTTTACTATTTATATGTATATTTCCTCTTTACTACACAGAACATTTTTCATAGTTGGTCCTACTTAAAATATGGGATAATATAGGGACACGATAAATTTCTAGTGAAAACAACTAAATAAATAATTGGCCCAACAAAGTGACTATGGAAAAAATGTGAATTTAGTTATTTCAACTACAAATTTACTGCGACCCTTTAATAACTAGACCTATAGTTGGATTAACTTTGTATTTTTGGAGGAGTTACTTATTTACTTAAATTTTTTAGCTATCACAAGGTACATCTTTTGCCTAATATATTTTGTTATTTGAACGGGTTTCTTTTTAAGAAATTTAGCCATCAATGATACTCTGAATTGAGGAACGGTATAAAAATATATTTAACATTTTGACTTATTAGGTTCTAATAATATTAGGAATTTTTCAAATATTGAACAAATATTTTGTACAACGGTATCAAAAATTGTTTTTTACTAGAGATATATTTACCCGTCTTTGGTGTTTTTTAAAAATATGAACGGTCTGTTATAATACAAATAACATTGCCATTTGCGTCATATCTTAACAAAACTGTTTATATGAAGTTTGAATAATATTTGTTAAATATTGTATATTATATCCATTTAAATGTTATTCGACACATAATAGTTTCCAAACTAGTTAATTGTAAATGTTTAAAAAAAAAAAATGAAATATTCAAATTATTTAAAAGAAAATTGTTTAATATCCTTAATGAATGATCTGTTTAAGTTCAAAATAAAATATATTTCATATATTTTTACTATTTATATGTATATTTCCTCTTTACTACACAGAACATTTTTCATAGTTGGTCCTACTTAAAATATGGGATAATATAGGGACACGATAAATTTCTAGTGAAAAGAACTAAATAAATAATTGGCCCAACAAAATGACTATGGAAAAAATGTGAATTTAGTTATTTCAACTACAAATTTACTGCGACCCTTTAATAACTAGACCTTTAGTTGGATTAACTTTGTATTTTTGGAGGAGTTACTTATTTACTTAAATTTTTTAGCTATCACAAGGTACATCTTTTGCCTAATATATTTTGTAATTGGGAAGGTTTCTTTTAGCTTCGATGCAAAGCGAGATGGTATTGGTTTTACTCTGATGTGTGTTTTTTTTTTTATCTGTATACACTGTAACTTTTTTAGTACTGGACCAATTCCTTCGAGTAGCAACTCTATAAATCGCAAATTTCGTCTAGTTGGTACCTTGGAGGGGGGGTAAAAGCTGAAAAAGTTTTCATCTTCACAGACGAAATTTAAAAAAAACAATAAAAAAACCAGACGAGTTTTTAAGTTAGAAATTTTACTGGCTATATTTTCGAGAAAAATAGTCGGATCGAGTTGAAATTTATAAGAAATATTTATTTGGTATGCCCGCGCACGTCAATTGTATCAAATTTAAATGTAACCCATGTCCCACCTCACTAGGAGGGGGGTTAAAGTTTTTTTGTTTTTTTAGTTTTTTAGCCGTAAATTAAAGACTTTTGGGTTAAAAATTTGCCAGTAGTTGGAACTCATATGACATATTTAACGGAAAAAAAATTCAGCGCTACAGTTTTTTTTTAATTGCCGGAAAACTGTGTTTTCGCAGATTGCGTACATTTTAACAAAAAACCCTTAAAATCTTAAAAAAATTGTTATCAAATCATTAAAACAATTTTATGTAGACCAATGCAGAATGATTCTATTAAGTTTTGTGCTCAAGTAACACTTTTGACTTTAAGTTTACACAAAATTAATTTTTACAAACGTACAAACGCCCTGTACCAGATGTGAGAAACGAAAAAAAAAAGTTTCATTTTTTGTTCTATTGGCATCATCGTGTGTACGAACGCCATATTATTGCGCGCTCTTATCTGCTCCGTAATGAAAATATGAAATCAGTAATGATAGAAAATATTGTAAATCGTTTCAAATATTATTTTTAAATCTCTAAACGCTAGTTTTTATTCTAGTTGTAACTTGTATTGCGGTGTAAAAGTTAAAAGTTAAAACTAAAATAATATTGTTTATTGATAATCGGTTTTTTTTAGCAATTTTTAATTGAACATTAATTTGAAAACGTTTATAGCGATAAACGCCCGATCGCGTTATCAACTGTCTACCGTCTCATGTACACGGTACAGGTGGGAACGAAAACCCCCTTATCGGCCCGAGCCGGTCATGGTGTGTGAGAGAGAGTGGTCGGGGGGTGATGACATTTGTAGGTAGTCGCCAGTCAGTATTCGATAATTCGATAATCAGTTATTAATTTAAAATTGATTCGGAGTGTCAATCCACTGTCGTTCCGAGTATTATTATTTTTATTTACATATAGTAAAACAACCAGTACAGTGGGGTCGGGGCATAGTGGGGACGGAGCATAGTTGGGTCGGGGCATAGTGGGGATGGAGCATAGTTGGGTCGGGCCATAGTGGTGACGGGGAGGTTCCAGGTTTACAGGAATTTTTTAAACTGAAAGTGATAAAATCTCTTTCGAAAAAACGCTTTGATGCAAATCGGTAGTTAGTATTTTCAAGCCAGTACAGTCCAAACCAAGTACAGTATAAGCCAGCAAAGTTAGAAAATTTTAAATTAAGGTTCTGTATATACAAATAAGCGTTAATTTGAAAGTGATTTTATCCGAGAGGACTAGTACAGTAGATTATAGGCATAATGTAATCAAAGCAATGAGGAAACGGAGAGGTCACAGGTCTACAGAAATTATTATGAATACAATTGATAAAATTGAATAAAATCACTTTCAAATAAAAGCTTTGATGCTCATTCGTAATTACAGAACCTTAATTTAAAACTTTCTAACTTTGCTAGTTTATACTGTGCTTGGTTTGGACTGTACTGGCTTAAAAATACTAACTACCAATTTGCATCGAAGCGTTTTTTTGAAAGTGATTTTATCACTTTCAGATTTAAAAATTCCTGTAAACCTGCGACCCCCCGTCACCACTATGCCCCGACCCAACTATGCTCCATCCTCACTATGCCACGACCCAACTAAACTCCGTCCCCACTATGCCCCGACCCCACTGTACTGGTTTTTTTAAATATGTATTCATCAATAATATTCTGACTTGAGGCTCTATATAAGTATATACTTAACATTTTGACTTTTTGGGTGCTAATAGTATGGGAAATATTTCAAATACTGAACTAATATTTTGTACAACGCTAACAAAAATTGTTTTTCTCTAGAGATATATTTACCCATCTCTGGTGTTTTATAAAAATATGAACGGTCTGTTATTATACAAATAACATTGCCATTTGCGTAATATCTTAATAAAACTGTTTATATGAAGTTTAAATAATATTGAAATGATCCAACGTAGCCAGAACATCGATCTTCGTATCATTGTGGCAGCATGTTGGTATGATAAGAACATCTTCCACCGTGATCTGGAAATAACATCCATGTAGGATGAAATTACCCGGTTTGCCCAAAAGCAACAAAAGCAGTTGTATGTGTGTGAGCTTCACACACATACAACTGCCTTACTACTCTTCGTCAACTCGCAAGATATCAGACGACTAAAACGACTGAAGCCTATTGACTTTGTCTAATTATTAAAATAAAAATGGGGTTACTTTACTGGAATTAGAACCCCACACATAATATCTATATATTATTCAAATGTATGTGATAATACTCCTGTTGATTTATCTTTTTAAAGATGTCTTTAATAGTTTAAATAAATATGTCTTAAGGCAAAAAAAAAGCTTTATGTAAAAGATAGTTTACTTAATATAATAAAAGACGTTTATCAAAAACGAATCGTTATTAGTACAGTAGTACGTATAACATTGAATCATTAAGCTATTGCAAACATTTTATTTTAATGAAAGTAAAATATATTACCAGTAAACATCATGGTAGAGTTGTATATCATACTTTGAAAGATTTTATGAATCAATCATAATTAAATAACAACTACACATTTTTGAAATGCTATTGACGTTAATTTATTAATTTCAAACTGATTGAATAATACTTTATAATTTAATTTATAGCTAGATACAAGTTCCTTGGTAAAATTGCAAATTAGTTGCAACATATTAAAAATTATATTTTTTAACAGACATGTGAAATATATTATAATAAATAATTTCGTTAAAATGTTTTAAATAAATCTAACCTTACCCTGTACTTGGGTGTTCTATTGCCTTCATTTTGTCAAATGATTTGTCGAGAAAAGGATACCCATAAAATGACTTCGCAATTGTCAGGTTGTCGTCAATAAATACATTTTGAACTTCTTCGAGAAACGGGTCTATATTCTGCCAATTTTTTGTGAGTGGGGATATAATCATAACACTTTCATCAGTTACTGTTATAAAGTACTCTGAAATATATACATTTAGGGGACCATCAGTAAGATCATTGAAAAATTGTTTTTCTTTATGAATATCTTTTATGACGGCATCGTTAAAATCATTATGAGAAGAACGATTCATGAAATTTTGTGTTAAGCGGTCAGTATCTGTCCTTAGGCCAAAAATCTGGCAGAATTTTGTAAAACTTTTAACCATGGTTTCGTCCAGTTCTGCGATTTCATGAACATTTTGAATTGTAGACGTGAATTCTAAATAACTCTCGACAAATTTGAATAATACCTGTTTTATTATCATAATTATACCATTCTTAATATCCCATAGGTATGTTATCCGATAGGTAATCGTAGTATTCACATTCTTCGTGTCTTCTTGCATAGTTTGCATTGCTGCATTTGCATTGGTCCAGTATGTTAAACCAAAATACATGACAATAATTTTTTTGAATTTTTCCATCTTGTCTATATCTGATATACTATTAAACGTTATATGTTTTACGCCATCGACGGAAAGCTCCCCATAAATATGGTTAAAATTAATTTGCTTTCTTAGCAACTCTTTGTTTTCTGAAATAGGTTTTGTCATGTCTTTACCAGAAAATGTTTCTATCTCTGCGTCTATATCTTGCAGTTTTTTTTCCACGTCTGGAAATCCTCCCATTTTAGATCTCACAAACTCTTGTAAAGAATCCTCCATGAGTTCATGAACGTTAAACATAAACCGAGTATAGATCGAATAAATTGTTGCTTTACGTTCAGAGTGTGTGTCCAATAATCTATGTACATTGTCCCAGTAAAACAATATTGTCCATTGAATAGTTTCGTATTCGAGACCGCGGAAGAGCACAATGGTTGCTAACATTAATTTGGCTTCAGTATTAAACAAAAGGCTGTCGAAATTAACAGTGTACTTAAAAATATTGTATTGTTTCATATGCTTATATAATAATCTTTTGGTGAACATTAAGTGTCGCAAGGCAGATAAAGCATAGCTGCATTGGAGTCGTTGAACAATTTCTTCATCGTTTTCATGTGAGCTTTCTCCCGGTTGGACTTGTGCCATCTCTGCCCTAATATAATCTTCATGACGGGTTTCTAAAATACCCATATGAAGTTTGGTCATTTGCATTTCGACACTGTGTGCAAGCATACAAATAATTAACATTGTGGTAGTAAAACCAAACCAAAATTTTGCAGCTAACATATTTTCTCGCATTTTTCTTCTAGAACTGTAAATGTACTCAAGTATACCTACTAAGTGGACTTCTATTGTAATACTAATAGAAGATTTCCTATAAGGCATCTTGTTACGGCCAAATTGTGTTTAACGCAGCAATGTACACAATACATTTGTTAATATGATTAATCAGTTGTTCAAGTTGGAAACAACAATGCTACGAACAGAGTTGTGAGTATTTTACCGTTTACAAACCAAAAAAATAATATGCAAACCAAATAATACAGAAAACATATTTTATTTCGTAAGAATTTAGAATGGTTTTTTTTTAGCCTAATAACTAATAATTTTCAAGATTTCATGAAGAAAAAAACAATAGTTATGGTGCACACATTATTTGAATAATACAGGGTGATAACAATTTACTTAAAAATAATCGTTTCTATGAAATTACTGTAAAACTGAAAAAAATTTACTAAATATACATAAATATGTATTTATTAAGTTAAATGACTATCTAAAAACCACTCACATTACCTTCATTCTCTGTTTTAAAAATGCCTCTAACTAATTTGGTGACTTGGGCTACTTCTCCAGAGATTAAATCATATCCGGGTGAATTTTTTTATGCAAGTGTATTACAATATTTGATGCCTCATGTGTTTAACGAAGCCAAATTAAATAATAGTTTAATAAGAGGTTTGCAAGTCCCTCCAGTAATTCAATTTCTCGCTGTTCTACGTTTTTATAGAGCTGAAAATTTCCATAAAATAAAACAATACAATTCTACTTATGGATGATTACCGATGGCATTAAATTGTTCAGCAATTTTAGCACAAGCCTGATGTTTTTTTCACGCACATTAAATCATGAGTCTTCTTGTTTTTAACAATTTTATTTTGTTGAACTAAATCTTAAATAATCTGTTTTTCAATTATTAAATAGGCAATGCATTTACCCACGGTCAAACTTATAGAACAAACTAGTTGTAGAAAAAACCAAATATATATTATCAATTGAATAAAATCATGTAACAAACAAAAGTATATTAAAAATACCTACAGAAAATCAAATTGTATTTGTGAAGTATTCAAAAGTCGCGATCAATAAAATTGATTACATAATAAATATTAAAATTGAACCACTTATCAAGACAAATTATTAAAAATTATTAATGTTAACCGAATATATTTGGCCATCAATAGTGATAACAAGTTGTAACCAAGTGTTACCAAGATTTTGTTTATCCCTTCAATTTAAGTAATACATAAGAATTGCAATTAATTAACACTTAAGCATTTTAAATCATTACTTTAACCTGTTTATAAATGCTTATGATTAAGATTAAAATTATACAAAAAAGATGATAGATAAATTTTTTTTTGAAAAAAAAAACAAATTTTTTGACTATAAGGCTCTAAAGGTAATTTTTTTTTTTTAGAATACTATTAACCCATAATTTACTATTTACATTTTAACTCTGGCTTTTTTATTTACTTTTATTGAGGGTAAAAAGTATGAATCTCAAAAATCCCACCAGACATTTTAGTTAAAGTTAATAGTTGTAAAATAATAATTTCCTTGCACTTTACAGTTTTTAAATTAAGCAACGTATTAAAATAAATTGTATTTCTAAACTATAACACGTAACCGAATTTTTTATAAAATTTAAAAACTATTTTGTTTTTTTAGGATACTTCGCTGAAGTCTATTTTAGATTCTATTGTAATGAATTTTAGATACTTCGACTATAGTACGGAGATATAGGTCTCTGTGGATCGTTTCCATAGCAAAAAACAATATTAATAAGCGTTATATAAAATAATTGTCAATTTTTCTATGTAGGAGGGTAGTATACATATCAAAAGTAAAAATATATTTTATTTTGAACTTAAACTGATTATTTATTAAGGATATTAAATGGTTTTTTTTTTAATTAACGTAATTTTTAGTTTTTCTTTTAATTAGTTTGGAAACTATTATGTGTCGAATAACATTTAAATGGATATAATATACAATATTTACAAATATTATTCAATCATCATAGATACAGTGTTTTATTAAGATATGACGCAAATGGTAACGTTGTTTGTATACTAACAGACCGCTTATATTTCTAAAAAAACACCATATACGGTAAAATATACCTTAAGTAAACAAAAGTTCTTGTTAGCGTTGTACAATATTTGAAATATTTCCCATATTATTAGAACCAAATAAGTGAAAATGTTAAATATATTATTATACAGATACTCAAGTCAGAGTATCATTGATGAGTAAGTTTTTTAAAAGGAAACCGGTTCAAATAACAAAATATATAGGCAAAAAATGTACCTTGTAAGAGCTAAAATTTTAAGTAAATAAGTAACTCCTTCTAAAATACAAAGTTAATCCAACTAAAAGTCTAGTTAAAAAAGGGTCGCAATAAATTTGTATTTCAAATAACTCAATTCACATTTGTCCCTGTAATCATGTGTTGGCCAATTTTTTATTTAGTTATTCCCAATAGAAATTTATCGTGTCCTTTTATTATCTCATATTTTAAGTAGGACCAAATATGGAAAATGTTCTGTGTAGTAAGGAGGAGGTATTCATTAAAATAGTAAAAATATATGAAGTATATGGATACGGTAAAATATATCTCTAGTAAAAACAATTTTTGTTAGCGGTGAACAAAATATTTGTTCAACATTTGAAATATTTCCCATATTATTAGAACCTAATAAGTCAAAATGTACAATATATCAACATATAGAGCCTCCAGTCAGAGTATCATTTATGAATAAGTTTCTTAAAAAGATTTCGGTTCACTTAACAAAATTAATTAAGCAAAAGATAAATTTTGTATATTATATCCATTTAAATGTTATTCGACACATAATAGTTTCCAAATTAATTAATTGTAAATGTTTTAAAAAAGACAAACTATAAATTACAATTATTTAAAAAAAAAATGTATTATACTTAATGAATGATCTGTTCATGTTCACAATAAAATATATTTTTACTATTTATATGTATTGCTCCTCCTTATTACACAGAACATTTTTCATAATTGGTCCTACTTAAAATATGGGAAAATATAGAGACGATAAATTTCTAGTGGAAAAAACTAAATAAGTTATTTGCTAACACATGATTACAGGGACAAATATGGATTGAGTTATTTCAACTACAAATGTATTACAACCCTTTAATAACTAGACTTTTAATTGGACTTACTTTGTATTTTAGAGGGAGTTACTTATTTACTTAACATTTTTAGCTCTTACAAGGTACATTTTTTGCCTAATATATTTTGTTCTTTGAATGGGTTTCTTTTTTAAAAAACTTACTCATCAATGATACTCTGACTTGAGTATCTGTATAATTATATATTTAACATTTTCACTTATTTAGTTCTGATAATATGGGAAATATTTCAAATATTGAAAAAATATGATGTACAAACAAAAGTATATTAAAAAATACCGACAGAAAATCAAATTGTATTTGTGAAGTATTCAAAAGTCGCGATCAATAAAATTGATAACATAATAAATTGAACCACTTATCAAGACAAATTTTTAAAAATTTTTAATGTTAACCGATTATATTTGGCCATCGATAGTGATAACAAATTGTAACCAAGTGTTACCAATATTTTGTTTATCCCTTCAATTTAAGTAGTACATTTTAAATCATTACTTTAACCTGTTTATAAATGCATATGATTAAGCTTAAAATTATACAAAAAAGATGATAGATAAATTAAAAAAAAAAAAAAAAACAAATATTTTGACTATAAGGCTCTAAAGGTAATTTTTTTTTTTTTAGAATACTATTAACCCATAATTTACTATTTACATTTTAACTCTGGCTTTTTTATTTACTTTTATTGAGGGTAAAAAGTATGAATCTCAAAAATCCCACCAGACATTTTAGTTAAAGTCTCTGGCTCTTTACAGTTTTTAAATTAAGCAACGTATTAAAATAAATTGTATTTCTAAACTATAACACGTAACCGAATTTTTTATAAAATTTAAAAACTATTTTGTTTTTTTAGGATACTTCGCTGAAGTCTATTTTAGATTCTATTGTAATGAATTTTAGATACTTCGACTATAGTACGGAGATATAGGTCTCTGTGGATCGTTTCCATAGCAAAAAACAATATTAATAAGCGTTATATAAAAAAATTGTCTATTTTTCTCTGTAGGAGGGTAGTATACATATCAAAAGTAAAATCATATTTTATTTTGAACTTAAACTGATTATTCGTTAAGGATATTAAATTGTTTTTTTAAAATTAACGTAATTTTAGGTTTTCTTTTAATTAGTTTGGAAATTATTATGTGTCGAATAACATTTGAATGGATATAATGTACAATATTTAACAAATATTATTCAAACTTCATATAAACAGTTTTATTAAAATATGACGCAAATGGCAATGTTATTTGTATTATAACAGACCGTTCATATTTTAAAAACACACCATATACCTACGATAAAATATATCTCTAGTAAAAACAATTTTTGTTAGCGGTGTACAAAATATTTGTTCAATATTTGAAATATTATTAGAACCTTATAAGTCAAAATGTTAAATATATAATCATACAGAGCCTCAAATTATAGTATCATTAATGAATAAGTTTCTTAAAAAGAAACCGCTTCACATAACAAAATTATGTAAGCAAAAGATGTACCTTGTGAGAGCTAAAAGTTTAAGTGAATAAGTAACTACTTCTAAAATGTAAAGTTAGTCCAACTAAAAGTCTGGTTATTAAAGGGTCGCAATAAATATGTAGTTGAAATAACTAAATTCACATTTTTTCCATAACCATTTTGTTGGGCCAACTATTTATTTAGTTCTTCCTACTAGAAATTTATCGTGTTCCCATATTATCCCATATTTTAAGTAGGACCAATTATTGTGAATAATTTTCTGTAAGGAGCAAGTATAAATAACAAAAATAAAAACAAAGAAAATTTTTTATTTTGAACTTAAACAGATTATTCAGGATAATAAATTTTGAATTCTTGAACATTTTGACTTATTAGGTTCTTTTTATATTGGAAATATTTCAAATATTGAACAAATATTTTGTACAACGCTTTCAAAAATTGTTTTTTACTAGAGACAGATTTTACCCGTCTCTGGTGTTTTTTAAAAATAGAAACGATCTGTTATTATACAAATAACATTGCCATTTGAGTCAAATCTTAATAAAACTGTATATATGAAGTTTGAATAATATTTTTTAATATTGTATATTATATCCATATAAATGTTTTTCGACACATAATAGTTTCAAAACTAATCAACTGTAAATGTTTTAAAAAAAAAAAAGATATAGTACAATTAATTTAAAAAAAAATGTATTTTACGTATAATATTATGCTAATAATATTTCAAATATTTCAAATACTGAACTAATATTTAGTACCAAGTGTGGCCAAGTCTGTTTTGTGCCTCATTCAGAAACAGGCTATATCCAAATCATCCACGTTATGTATCAATCCGTGAAAGCTTCAACTCATTCATAACTGCTTTTGTTTTCATGTTATCAAAAAGTGATTAATTTAGATATAACTAATTACAAAAAGAAATATTTCAGCCACTTTATTATTCGACCTTGTAATAATAAAACAGAGGAACATTTTTTTCAAGTAACGCATCATTTTATCTATTTTTCATGATTACCATCTATAATACTGTATGCAACAAGCACAAACAATAAATTATATGTATAATACTTATTAAAAGAGCTACTTTCAAACTCCTTTATTAAACATACTGCTTCTCTCTCAACTAAAAACAGGTCATTATGGAGAACAAAAAAAAGTATTCCATGTTTCCATCCAACATTAACCCCTCTTAAGAAAAACGATGGAATCTATGACCACGAAAATGACGAAATTTTTCATGGACATCTCTCTAAAGTTTTCCAACCCCATCACAATATCCCAATTCCTCCATCTCTAAAAAATATTAAACAATCTTTAATAACTCCTCAACCCATGACTTTATCTTAGGAGGTTTCTTTTCACCTGTAGAAGTTTGATACGGTATAAATACATTTGAATTAAAAAAAATCACCCGGATATGATTTAATCACTGCAGAAATAAACCGTCGATTGCCAAAAAAAGCAATAATTGTTCTATCATTTATAATAAATGGAATACTGCGTCTTTCTGGCTTCCTAGTTGAGTTGAAATTTTCGATATTTATTGTTTTGTGACCGAAACCCAAAAACTCATTGAATGACCCTACCCCGTAAAAATCCAAATTTTTACTTGCCTTCTTCTCAAAAGTATGCGAAAAACTCTATTTAAAGCGTATCATTCCAATCATAAAGGAATATATCTTTTAGTCTTGAAAATAAACTTTACATTACAACAGTTTTCTTAGATATTTATCTGGCTTTTGATAGGGTTTGATATCGAGGTGTCCTAATCAAACTTCACCATATCCTACCACCCTCTTACTTTCCACTTTTTAAATCATATCTCATCCAATACAATTTTTTGACCAAATTGGGCACTGATATATCTCAATTGTGAGAAGTACAAGCATCCGAAGCGTCTAACAAAGAGCTAATCTCCTCCAAACTTATTTTCAATTTATTCACCTCAGATCAACCAACCGCACCAACACTAAAATAGCCGATTCTGCAGACGACAAAACAATTATTTCCATCCACGAAAATCCCAATTTAGCCGTTGAAAACATACAAAAGCATCTTAACGAATTGCGAATTAAATATAATGAGAGTAAATCTGCCCATGTAACTATTACGATACGCAAAAAAACCCCTCCAATTATAATTAACAACACCCAAATGCCAATTGACAACAACACAATTATCAGAAACTAATTATAGATAATGGTCTCACATGTTCACTACACTTAAACGTGAAAAAAAGAGTTCTAAATCCTACCTAAGGCTTTTCAGCCATTACTAAACAATAAATTACAAATTAATTAAAACATAAAACTAATGCTAAAATAAATGTTACTTAAACCAGTATGGTCATATGGTATTAAACTTTGGGGTTCAGCGAAAATTCCCAATACAAACAGAATCCAAGTGTTCCAATGCCGAGTCCTTCGCACTATTCTTGCCGCACCTCCTTATTATTCCAATGATTTCCTTATGACTTATATTTGGATCAATTTTTTACTAAGTCAGACTAACAAAAAATGTTTTCTACCCTTCTATTAATCTAAGTTTTAGTTGGACCTACTTTGTAATTTAGGAGGAGTAACTTATTTACTTAAATTTTTTAGCTATCACAAGGTACATCTTTTGCCTAATATATTTTGTTATTTGAACGGGTTTCTTTTTAAGAAATTTAGCCATCAATGATACTCTGAATTGAGGAACGGTATAAAAATATATTTAACATTTTGACTTATTAGGTTCTAATAATATTAGAAATATTTCAAAAATTGAACAAATATTTTGTACAACGGTATCAAAAATTGTTTTTTAC
>NW_026095951.1:0-16571 GCF_023614345.1 Adelges cooleyi | reverse complement strand
CAAACGTTATCTTATATATAATAATAAAAATTAAAAACGGCGAACGGCGTGTTTTGTTTTTTTTTGGTGAATTTTTGTCTTTGTAGTTTGTTATATTATATACATACAATTATATGTAAATCGTATAATAGTTATTATTAATTACATATTTGTCCGTAATTCGCTCACGGTTTTCGTTCAAGAGAAATCGACGTGTTTCCCGGTGTGCAAACATTACCTATTAATATGCGTCGTTGGATGTCGGTACGTTTTTTAGATTTAGAATATATATAATAATATATAGTATAGTAGTATATTACATTTCGCTTAAACCAAATTATCAAATTAATTAGATGTACAAAATTCTTATCTTTTTCAAACCGCTGTGTGTGGTGATAACGATACATTTCATATTTTTTGTTGAAAAATTTGTTGACGTATATATCTACTATTTATTTTCAATTAAATTACTTACTGACTTATTTTATATATATGTAAATTATTTGTTTTAGACCAATACTATAGTGAAATCATAACCGACGCGTGTCCGTTTAGAAGTTTGATTGCTACTTCTATCTACTCTGTCTTTAATTAATACAATAAGTAGTTATTATTGTTACCATTGGTTACAGACTGTTATCCTATGCCGTCACCGATTAATTTGCCTGCGGCCAACAGAAAACTTACACCGTAGAAGTTCATTTTTGTTATTTATGAAGTATTTTTTAATAATTAGTGCCTATCTAATCTCTATACTCAACCCTAATTTAAATTGGCAAAACACTTTTTCGAAACTAAGTATGAACTATGATTACTAGATAAAGGTACGATGAATTATAACGGTATACTTTAAAACGTAGTGAGCTGACTCGACGCCGTGGCCGGGCACCCCCCTCGTAACTGCTGTGTACAGACATATAACATACTACGTTTAAACAAATTTTGTTTCACAAAGGTAAATCTTAACAGACATTTAGCTGACTGTCCTCTAGACATTTTTATCTGTTTTCAACTCATAAAATTAAGCGGGATGACGCCGGCCTATATTGATGACGTGGTCTATAATATAACAACTTTTACCAAAGACAATTTCCATTGTACACTTTTTCCAATGGCCAGCTTCTTATCAAGCCTCTTTAACTTTTTAAAATTTTAATTTAAACTTAATTTTAAACCTGTTACCTCCTCATAGACTGTAGCCTACAAACCTAGGATATTTTTAGTTGGCGGAGCGAGTGAATGCCAAAACACTCGGAGACCTGCCGTCCTTATCAGTTTTCAATACGAATTCCGCCCGCTGATAAGGAACTGAACATTGTTAGTTCATAAAAATTGGTAAAAGTGGTAGCAACCCAAGTAAGCAACACCGGACACTTGATATTTATTAACCGTCTAACTTCCGCCCTTGTGTCGATAAACTTATGTCGAGTAAGTACATAATATTTTAGCTTAAGTGTTTCGACACCAGGGCAATTGCCCCGAGTTCCCTAACATATTAAACAACAACATCCGTATTAACACAGTACATATTTATTAGGTGATCATTAATTAAGTGTATTAGTATCACTAAGGTTTTCACGAGAAAGGGAATAAACAGGACAATTTTTCTACATAAACTTAAAAACTAATAATTTACAAAACTTAGTCGACGGCCAGCCACGGCGAGGATGGCTGAGACGGCGGCCAACATAATGAATGCGACCACGGGGATGACAGCTTGAATAGACAGAGAGAAAAAACCACGTGATGGGTTCAAACACGGCGGCCGTAGACAACTAATAATTGTAGTGGTCTCCAACATGGTAGTACGGCCGTTTTTCCACACCTGAAAGTCTGTAGATATGAGTTCAGTAGAGTCAAACAAGTTAAATATACCTGGGTTCAATATTAACAGAGAGAAAAAAAAAAGGAGACTGACAAAGAAATATTATCAACGCGTTGCAGTATGTTGCTTTTTGTGGAAACTAATGAATGTGTTACCTCAGTGTATGGCCCTATAGCCACACGGTGCTCGGCAGTTCACCGCCTCCGGACCGAACCGTCGATGGTATATGCAGTATGGTACGGGCTCCCCTATGCCGTACTCCTGCACTCCTGCAAATCCACACGGCAGTATGCAGTTTACTGCATCCGCGCCGTGTCGCCTGTGGTACACACACGGTGGCTCCGGCTGTCCTGCCTCAGTTGGCCTGTAGCCGCACGGAGGACGACATCTGTGCGCCGCCGACCCGTATCTGTCGTGGTAGTAACACGCAGGTACTACCGGTGCAAGTTCTACCGGAGCGGGTTCAGCGATGCAAGTTCTTCCGGAGCGGGTTCTACAGGTTCAAGTTCTACCGGAGCGGGTTCTACAGGTTCAAGTTGTTACCGGTGCGGGTTCAGCCGATGGAAGTTCTACCGGTGGAAGTTCTACCGGTGCGGGTTCAGCCGGTGGAAGTTCTACCGGTGGAAGTTCTACCGGTGCGGGTTCTACCGGTGTAAGTTCTACCGGTGGAAGTTCTACCGATGCGGGTTCTACCGGTGCCGCGTCCCACCATTTCTTTTTGGCCTTGAACACGAGAACAATTTTTATTTAAACTAATAACTATTGTGCTGACACTGACAAAACAGCGAGCCCTGGTCGAAGGTGTGTCGTTGAACATGTCATCAAACAATATGTATGTTCATACGCGTACCTTATAGAGCAGGTAACCGCCGCCAGTTACCGTTAGAACGGCGCCGCCGGCCCACAAAATCTTCTCCATATAGCACATATTTCAGAATATTAGATATAATACTTGAAACGCAAAAACTGTGTTTCCAACAAAAATGTCGTTTGCTCGTGAAAAGCTGAAAAACAACTGAAGTCTAAGACGGTTGTTATCGCAGCCGTTTCAGCATAGTAACACACATTTCAGCCAGCAACCAATGTACTCACGACTGGTAAGCACAGTAGTATCAAAATAAAATCACAATTATTTTCCAGCAGTTCTTCTTAAAATTCAAAGTGGGGCGTGAATTTTTTTATATTTTCGAGTATTATTTCAGCACAGTCGACAACTGACAAGGTTATATCGAAGTGGAGAAAACCAAAAGGTATAAGTGATTACTGATTACATTTTAAATCTGTTCTTGCGGATAACGTTAGTTGGTTTCCTTCAACGTTTCTTTTAATGTATGAATATTTAAAAAATAACTTGTTACTATTACGCCCTTTTGGCCCCTTATATTTCGTATAAAATGTTTAATTTATTTTGTCATTACTCATTACTTATCTATTTTTATAGAAAAATAGAATTCACATTTGTTTAAAATTATCCCACTTGGTAGATCATCCTAAATGTTTATATTAACGTTAAATATTTAACAAAATATTGCTAAATAAATACGCATAATGAACCGATAAGGAAATATAAGTTAAAGTTAAAATTAAATAATTCATTTATTTTATCTTATTTCACGTTTATTCGATATCAAATCAAATAGTTTGTCGTTATGTCCAATATAGTATTTACCGACATTTTCAAACAATTAGTCATACAATAGATTGTCCCGTTATGACGTTTACTCTTTATTCACTTGAACAAGTCATATAGTTGCGGTTAAACAATTATTATTGGTATACCAGTACACTATGTTATTAATATGTTTCCGTTTATTGAAATCTATAATTCTTAATGCATTACCAATCGGTTTGCGCGTAAAACTAAAAAAACAGACTTAAGATTTCAGTCGTTAACATGTCGATTAACGCAAAATACAGATTATGTTAATTAGTTAAACAGTTTAATGAACAATATAGACTTTCAGTGATTGATCCATTAAATTGTTCAATATTTAAGAATCCTGAAATGTAATTATTGTCCAGCTAACCGAGTAGAATATTGGGTATCTAGATGTAATAACACTATCTAAAATCACTTACTATTGTCAGATGTATTTTATCTACGTGTTAAGTATATCCCCCCGCCCCCCGAGGCTATTTTTAAAATGCCCTACTATAGTAAATGTACGCAAAAAGGCACTCGTATTTTATTACAAGAATATAGACCAAGCAATTTAGGGTTAAAAAATAGAAAATTAACCAAGGGCGGAAAGGCCAGTCTGGCAATTAGAATTCTAGATGGCCTAGTCCAACCGAACCTGTTTTCGACTTTTGTTTGTGGTATTTTTTTAATGTGATATTCCAATATTTGAATTGAGCATTTTCCTACTTTCTCATGCGCTTATCGTGGAAAGTATAGATTCGCCGTTTTTCACAGTTAAGTTTATTTAAGGAAAATGTAATGAGATCTATTTGTTGTTGCAAAATTTAACACCCAATATGTAGTAAAAAAAATCTGGATCTGGGTCTGGAGTATATCAATTTCCTACATGTGCGAAAGGAGCGGCAGAAAACGCGGGGGGGGGGGGGGGGGTTGGAGGTGCAGCGCCTCACACCGGATAATCATGTAAGATATCGTTTGGACGGGTGAAAGGGTGCGAGCCCAAGACGGATTTCCAAACAGCCGGCAAACGCGGCGTCGGCGGCGGACCGGAAGCCATTTCCGGTTTCCACGCGTTTTAAAATTCAAATCACACGAATTTTTTTTCTTCCACAAATACACACGCACGCCACACACACACACATACGCTAAGTACACTGTACACTTATGCCTATCCGGAAACACACGGACGGCTGCCGCCGGTGACCGCCACCGTACCATTGTATTTAATATAATAATGTTATGTACACCTTCGGTTCGCCACGGCTTCCTGACGCAGAGTCGGCCGCAAGAAGGATTTCCACGTCTTTTGTCGAACGCCAAGTTCGTATAACGTATAGTGTATGTATTCTGTTATTTTTTCTTCTCCTAACCGGGTTCACTAACCGTATCTTTCCCAAAGGGATTGACCCCCAGCCGGCAATCAGCACCGGCACGTTTACCCATCTGTCGCTAGTGCACTACTATTATTATTATGTATATTAATGTGATGTTACTTAGCGTCGGTCGTATTGTATGTGTATAACTAAGCCGATACCGTAGGACATATAGTGACAGTGGCACATACGATGGCTTTAACGGAGATGAAACTTTAATATTGTATCCCCTTTCGACCATACGGACCGAAAAAATGCCAAGTCAAAAAGCGAAACAATTATTTCCATATGGAAATCGCAACGTTCCGAATGTGTCCCCGAGGATAGACTTGAAATTACATTATTAGTTCCGCGCCGGGTCTTATCACTGTCGTCGGTCGCTTGCGTCCGTGTACTTAATAATTATTATCATTGTTAATCGAATTCACCGACTGTTTTACAGACCATAAACGTAAATCCCGTGTTAGGGTTACACAACGAAAGCATTCATCAAGACTGCGTACACCACCTATACCTATGTATATATGTATATGTATATAGTATCTACAACCTGAGGATATATTATTATTTTCCAAACACCTCGACACACACAATGTTGTCGATTCCGTGGAGATTTAAAAGATCACTTTGTTATTTTAGAGAGCTACTGCACTATATAATACAATAATAATAATAACAACAATATTGTACTGTACAGTGATGTTTATCTGTTACAGGATGTGGTAAGTCCGACTGTTACGAACAATGGGCGCACTCGGTGGGCGTAGTGGTAATTTTTGTTTTTTTTTATGAAATGTAACTCGACTTCATTGTGTTTCCAGAAAGAAACAATAAGACCGTTTTGTCTGTTTTAGGTGATACAAAATATATAAATATATTCAACCCGTGAGATGCGATGGCGACGATAGTGCCGTATAATTGGCGTTGTGATTTTTTTCAACCAAAGTTACACGAACACGTGTGCGTTTAAAAAAAATAATGTAGATTTTTTGTTTCTACCTAACTTCCCGCGCGCACTAGTTATAATAATTATAGGAAACGCCAAACCGTGTCCAGAGTCCACCTGCGCGGTCGCTGTGTGGTCGTTAAGGAATCTTCAATGCGGTATCTCCAAGCGAAACTATAATATTATAATACACAGTTTTCTGCCGTATAAACTTATTGAATACGAAACTGAAAATCCCACGTGTATTTTAGCTTCGACGTAAAAATTGTTAGTTTTATTTTTTCCAGTTAGTTTTTTTGTTGAATTTTCTATACTTTGGATCGGTAGGTACCAGTAATGATAACTCAAACGATTGAATCTTTGTATAATATTATCTGTCGCCGATTACGATTATCAAACATTTAAACACATCGAATTGGCTTTGTGTAGTTCTCGAACCTTTAAAATAGATGATTATTATAACTTTAGTTATCTACTCGAAATGTTAGTTTTGACATTTTCAAAAGGCGTTGGAGGCATTTTGTAAGTTTATACGCTTTGTGAGTTGTGACCAATTCAAACCACGGTAATTGCGAAAAAACTTTAAATCTCCAATGCCTCGCTATATATGCTATTAAAAACACAACTCTTGTTCTATTTTTTTGGTTATCTTCGTTCACTTCTTTATATGGGCATCTCTTCTTTATACCGATTTCTCCATTTAGATAAATGTCAACATCGGTACTTGCTTTTTAGCTTCGATATTATAATATGTACCCGAGGGATTCCCCGTGGACTGATTCACTCGAGTAGCGATTTTTATGGTCCAAAATCGTTTGCGATTTGTAGGTAAAATGTGTTTGTATTTTATTTTTACCTGTTTTGCAATTTTTTCTCCGGACAGACACTTTAAAGGCTTCGGAGCCATACCGGTAATAATAACAATGTACAATTTGTACGAGTATATCCTTTTTTTTTTTTTAATGTTTTCCTAAATAATAATGCAACATTTTATGACCATTCTATACATGGTGCAATTACTAAGTCAATCGATATTTTACCTGCCGTCGTTGGCGGTTGTCCGAAAGCATGTTAAGAGGCGGTAGAAGTATAATATGTTGCGTAGAAAACGCATAATATAACATTTTATGCAAAACAAGACACGCGTTGTCCTACATCATCGTGAAACAAATTTGTATATTTTCTGACCCGACGTATATTATTATAATAACATATTTGACCACCCAGATTGATACTTATGCAAACCGTGTTGCATGTAGTAGTTAGTTACCCGTGTTCTATTCGTGAGGTTAAGCACACAAGTACAGGCAGAAAGTATACACATAC
Source organism: Adelges cooleyi (assembly GCF_023614345.1). Lineage (NCBI taxonomy): Eukaryota > Metazoa > Arthropoda > Insecta > Hemiptera > Adelgidae > Adelges > Adelges cooleyi. Next base: position 9,480 of record NW_026095951.1, on the reverse strand, counting down.
AATAAAATACAAATGCGTTTAACGCAGCCATTGTATCCGTATTCAGGGCTAGGTTAGCATTATTGTTATTATTATTGTAATAACTGTCTTTCGATATTCATATGGCAATACTATTATGTTTGTGTTTAACGGCGAAACGGGAAAAGATAAAAAAAAAAAAATGAACTATAAAATATACATTTTTAATACTGCAAATATATATTAAACTATACACACCGAAAGGCGCCTCGCTAGCACAACAAGGTAATATTATTGTTATTGTAATGTTATATTTTATAGGTACTACAATATTGTCATTTTCCATTAAGCTCTACGAGTTAGTCATGCGATCAATGTCACCGTCAGGAAAATATGTAGTTTTTATTTATTGACATAGCAATAACGTTTATTGGTATTCGTGTGTCACAAATTATTATATGTATATATATATATTATATTATCTATATATATATAAATATTTGTATAATATACATAGAACGATAGGTAAGTGTTTAAAACATTAGGATATTCGGACAGTTACTGTATGGCAATTTCGAGATCCTATCATAACCGACCACTATCATAATATAACATATTATTATTGTTTGGTATTATTACCAGTTTTTATTTTATGTTTAATAGTGTAATGGTGTAAAATGAATACAGTCAATTAATAAACTTTTATGACGTTAACATTACTAGACTTTATGCGGAAAAAAATAATGATCAGATTTTTTAATAATTATAGTTCAGTGATTTTTGTTATTTACTATTTCTAGTATTATGACATTTTAAAGTTGAATGCCGAACAAAAAAAAAATCTGTTCAGCGATTATAATAATTATACAGCGTGAACAATAATTAACATTGTCTATTTATAAATAATAATCTACATTTAATATGAACTGTATTTAATATGAAACATGGACCAATCTTTGTGGGTGTTTGTGTTGATGACCTGTTATTTAGGTTGGTATTTGAAGTAGATTAATTCGGCCTGTGGCATTAAAACTGTCGGATAGCCTAAAACCATACACCAGTTGTTCTCGGTATGGAGTAAAATCATAAAAGTAAATCGCACATATATGTAAGTGCAAAAGATGCACGTGCATTTGGCCCCTAAAATATAAGGGCGCATTTATTTATTTATAACTTTAGGGCTGGTTTAACCAATAGGCTCAACGCTTTGGGCCTAGGGGTAAATGCAGGACCTGAGAATTACAGCAGAACCTGGGACAAACAAATAAATAATTTACATTTGTCGCCCTTTATTGTTTAATACCATAAAACTTTTCAAACGTGTAATAGTTTTGAGGAAAAAAAAGGTTTCTTTAATAAAGTTATAATGGAAAAATGAATTACGCCGTGTGATTGACGTTTTAAAAAAATGTAATATTTATTCTTGCGATTTTTAAAAATTAGTGCCCGCTGTGCGTGTGGGCGTACTGGTCGATAATTTTGGTTTCCTTGATTGTCAACACATTTACTAATTCGGTCCTATTGATTAATACTGATATTGTGGTGGCAAATATATTTGTGCGTGTGACTGCTTGCGCTCTGACAGGGTTGATTTACTAAATAATCATTTTTCGAACACTCTCGGGCGTTTTCCCACGCGATTCGTGTAAATTAGAAAAAGTCGAAACACAAAAGTGCATTGGAGCGCATTATTGTGCACAACAATAATAATGTACACGCTGTACATGAGCGGTTTTCGGCGCCACGGGACTCTCGGCTCCTGTATAGGATAATATACAATACAATATAGTTGGCCGGCACAACAAGGGTGTACCGGGATAGCGGTAGGCGCAGAGCTACCCCTTGGCTTTGGGCGACGGTGCGCCTACCATCTTGGATCCGGTCGCACGACGCTTGTCTTCCGGTCTGGGCATGCGTCACGTCCGGCACGCGCGCGCTTTCGCCAGGCAGCGGGGGCTTGGGGCAGGGACCAAGTCGAGGGGTTGAAGGGCTCCCTAGGCAGCAGCAGCAGCGGCACAATAAGCGCACAGGGCTAGTAGAGGGAGGGTAACTCGAGATGTACTCCGACACGGTGCTGTCGAATATATGAACGTTGCACACAGAGCCCATGAATATTACATTTTCAATTCCGGTCGTTATCGTTGCACGCCGTATACCGCCGTGATAGGACGTGACTATTCGACCCGGCCGGATGTACAAGCGATTGGATATTTTATTATCTTTTTTTTTCTCTGTTCCCCATCGTCAAACGCCCGAAAACGAGAGACAAAAAGAATAGAATAGATGATATCGAGTGAAAAATCAATTTTCCCCGCCCTCGTGCTCCAGAGTCCAAGTCCAAGCCATCCCGTTCGCCGACATGACAACTTCATAACAATGTGGTCTTATATGGTTAAAACGAGTCTTGACTGTATACGACTGATGGAAGTTTGTTTATTGTATACAAGGTGATTGATTACGGTTAAGGCACTCGATTACTCTTGAACTAATTGCAATTTTATAGTTGTTTTCTTTTTAGAGACACTTCAGCTTGTGTTTTTTTACAATATTCAAGTTTTTATCTTTTTATTATGTTTTAGAGCTCTATCTACTTAATTAAAATAATTATCTTGACATTTCGATTGGTCGACAATCAGTTTTGGATGGTTACTTTTAAAGTTACTAAAGTTTAAAATGTAGGATGGAAAGAGGAGTGCTGAGACTTCCACTTGAGACATGATAATTTTTTAATTATTATTTTACAGTCTAGAAAAATGTCATACAGGCTTCCCAATTTTTTACATCAGTATAACTAAATTCTGTTAAATAAATAATTTTTGCCTGATTCATAACTAAAAGTAAAAAATATATTAGGTGATTTTTTTTCTGGGAATTCGGATTAAATATCTACACTGAAAAAAATGGATGGTAAAACTGTTAAACAAAGGTATTTCATTTAAAAAATGTATAACATTTAAGTTTTTGTTCCTGTATTATAATTAAGTATGATTCTGTGAAATCAGAAAAGGCAGTTCTTTACAAGGAAATAAAAAATAGATTTTTTTATTTTATTTAGTTAATGAAGGTTTTTGCGAATAACTTCAAAAGTAAGTTTAACCTACTTAAACTGATTTTCCGTATTTTTTAACATAAAAAAGTACATTCATGGAGAATTTATTTTAAAAAAAATTGTTTGGGATCACAACTGCATTGATACCCAACATCAAACATCGAGGCAAAAAGATTCATATAGAAATCTCAACAATTTAAAATATTTTATTTAGCTTATTTGAAATCGTTTTGCAGGGCTTCAGTCTCTAACAAACAAGTTCTCCAAAACCCCGTATAGCGATTACCCTAATGTTCCTACCAGTTGTCTAATAATATAACTGACAACTTTGTATGCAAGCCGCAAGGCATTCCGGTTAGGCAATTTAAATACATAACTTTCACCCTGAAATAAAAAAAAAATCGCAGCTGATAATAACAGTTAAAAATCTAGTCGAGGTATTAATTTTTTTTAAATTTATAACTTAACGAAAAACATAGTTTATCAAAATCTCATTAAACATTATTACTTACATTTTAGAAATACATTGTATATTTATACAAAAACAAATTGACATGATAGTTCTCATGACAAGGACAGTTTTCGTTTATGTTAAATATTAAATTACTTTTTAATTTGTGCTCTGACAATAAAATGCTTTTCAATACTTAACTAATTAAATATTGAAACATTGTCTAAACATTATTTAACAATAATTACACTAGTTTTTAATTGTTTCTCTACATTGGACAGCATGCGATAGTAGACGAAAATAGTATCATTGAAGTGAAAACTGAGCTTGGTTAAACGTGGAGCGTTATTAATAAATTTAATTTTAACATAAAACAATTTACAAAAATGATAATATATTTAAAACCGCGGTGGTAGTCGTGTAGTCCACTATACAATGTACACATTTGCGTCGTCCGGTAAATATAACTCTTGTAAATTTTTTTTGATATTGTCGGAAAACAATGATTAAGTGGACCGACACAAATATAATACGGATTGAGTTATCTTAGAAAAGATAAATATACGCTACCTTTTATTTTTACCAAGACTAATGGACTACACGCGCAGACACGGTACACGTATAATGAACCGTCTGTTAAAGCGACCGGAAATATCGGATCACACTAAGTGAACTTCGCCAAGTCGACGACACTTGGCCGCTAACGTAACGACTACATTACAATGTGTGTCCTAATAGTAAGTAAACACATAATAATTATTACTGGAAGTAAAAAAAAACTAATGATATTTTACATCATTGCAAATTTAACATATCCATAGTACCGAATAGGACGTCCAACGAGTGTTCCACATTAGATTAAAAACGTTAATATGAAAAACACTTTGAAGTTAAACGTTTAATTACATTTTTCCCCGAGCGTTTTAACATATCTGATTCAAATGTTCAAGACGCCCCTGAATTATACCATTGGAATTACTTCGCTTTAAGTAAACGTGTAGCTGAAGGATATTTTTACAACCAAATCGTTACAAGTAATTTTTTGACACGTCCTAATCAAACACAACTAATGGCCATTTAAAAGCTTTTATCTGTAAATAATCCCATCGGGTGTCTCTAAGTTTGGATATTTTGTCAGTACTAAAAATACATTTTAGTAGAATTGCTAAAAAAAAAAAAAAAACATCTGTCTTCTTCTTCCGCTCAGGACCGGCGCATTTGGCTCGTATTATTCATTATTCATTCATGTGTTTTTCCACATTCCATCAATGAAATAAGGTTTTATAATATTCGATAAATGTAAATTCTTAAATTATTATTCAACACATTCTTCCCGGAAAGTTAGCTGTGTCGTTTTTTTTTTTATATTTTAATTGAACAATTCAATGTATTTGTTTTTAGTGTTGAAAATACTTTTATACTTAAATATATATATTTGATCGAAGTTAGTTATGTACTGTCATTTAAAAAACAAAATTTACTACGGAGCTATTAAAAAAATATATATAATATTAAAGTTTCAGTACGTTTGGTAAAGACATAAATCAAATTCCCATAGCGCCATGCCGTTAACAGTACACAACGTGGTAATATAATAATATAGCCCTTGAGCTAAAGAATTTGATCACGAGACGTGCTATACCATGTATTTTTTTAATGGGTTTTTTTTCTTCAATAATTTTCATCACTTGGGTTTCGAGTTTCGGCGCTGTAAAATATTTAATATTCGTGACTCGCCCTTCCGGATTTTATACTTACCCGTTTAGGGTTACTGATACGACGTGCAATTGCTCCGTGATAAACCAAGTATCGTGCATAACACCTATTCTGATGAAAGTTTAAAATGTCTTCTTATTTTTTTTTATCTCAGAGATTTCATTTCAGAACAACATAATATGATACCAATGAACATGCAAAACGCCTTTGATTTTACTAACAAACTTCTATCTGTTTGTAAATGGATCTGAATTTTAAAGACAACATTGTCTGTAACCTATAGTTTGTGAGCTATAAAAATAATCATTTATAATATTTATACAAAGTAAAACATCACTCTATACACACAATTTAAATGTTTATTAGTCAAGTATCCGATATGAAAAGGAAAAAAATTTACGTTTATTCGATATTGAATATAATTATTATGTTTTAAATTGCTCAAATAATTTCGTACTGGAATTAGTGATGAGAATCCGAAAATCCGAAATCTCAGTATTAAATATTATTACAATATCATTTATAAAGTTGTGTTTACTGTTTACCTAGACAAATATTTTAAATACAACATCAAAAAGATAAATTGCTTTCAGATTTGTTAAAATCCAAAAGCCATTTAATCAATGTCAAAGCTAAGCGGTTTTTTTTTATAAACATTTTACACAGGTACACAGTTTTATATAGTAATAATGTTTAATATTTATAAGATTTTTGAAAAATCCGGATTTTCGGATCCCATCACTAATTCGAATACATTCTGAAAAAACTCGTTAGTTAAAAAAAAAAAAAAAAATGATATACGCCAATGACGATTCGCACAACTCCGCTCGCCGTCTATTGTCTTAAATATTATTAAAATAAGGCACGTTCTAGTCGCACGCCCCCCCCCCTCGTCGATTTTGGCAGACGGGCGTGTTGCCCGGCGAAAAATAAACAAAATACAAATACAAAAATATTATTTCAGTATTATTCGTCTGGGGCGAGCGTGCGCTTTTGTTGTTACACGCTCGGCGCTTAAGCGCATTTCGAAATGGAACCGAAAGTGCACACCTGCAGACTCGGGACTGCGTTTAATGCAAGCGGTCGTCGGCGTGTCGTATGGTAGTTTTTGTTTTTTTCTATGTCCGATCCAAAAGTTGTTTGAGCGCTGTAAAACATTTAAAAAAACCAAGCACGGACGGCGGTCGGCCGGCGCTTAATTAAGATCGACGTGCGGCCGAAACCTATACACGTGTTGGCCGTGTATGTATAAAGGCCCCGAGTGCACGTGGCACTGGCACGTGCGAAATATCTTGATCCCGCGGCCGCCATTAAACTTAAACCGTTCATTACGGCCAACCACCCTACCCTATGCATTAATGTATTTTTTTTTCTCCATATTATCCCGGACGGACGCACGTCCCATACGAAATGGTAATGATGTAAAAAGAGACACACGGAAAAAAAAAAAAAAGACAACACGGGGGGAGGGGGAGGGACTCCCGTGACTATCGGTCCGTTTTGTACAATAAAGAATAATTTTGTATTATATAATACCATCGTGTAAAACGTAACAACACAACGGGAGTTTATTATAGAAAAGCGAACGCGCAGATAGTGCACACCGAGCACTGTCCTGGAAGTTCAAGTCCTACTAAAATTAAAATGGTAGGGATACTAGAGATGATGATCGAACTATGGCCGTTACATAATTTTAAACAAAATTCAACCCCAAGGAGAAACACAGTCTGAATTATGCAAAAAAAATAACTACCAGGGATGGGACTAAAATCAAAATGGTAGAGATACCAGAGATGGTGAACTTCAAATTTTATATATTCGAATCATATGGATTTTTCTACCCCAATAACTAACTAATGAAATGTTAAATTTTCTATTTATTAAAAAAATGTTTTACGTTTATAGTCTTAATTTTCTCCGGGACCGTTTAGTAAGTTATTTTTGCCCAACGGTTTAGCGTTCAAAACGCATACAGTGTGGGGTAAGTACTTATCAACAGCAGACGTCATCCATGTGGCATCGTTTAAAAATAGTTTAGAAACAAGTCATACATACTGTTATGTATACAGAGGACAGTTGGTTTTAATTAGACGCGATTGTGACAAAGCGATTAACAAACTACAGTTCCACAATCAAACAAATATTATTATGGTTTAATTATAAAGGAGAATACAATTTTCTTGTCATAAACAAATTAAATACTTTATTGCTATTACATTCAGACACTATGTTAATTATGTGCACGATAAGTGACATATAGGATGGTTGTGATGAAAAATAGTACAGGATTTTCTTAGTAATAATTGGATAAAAAGCAAAGATTTGAAAAAAATAGTCTTTATTCATAGTAATCAGATCGGTATACACATAATCACTGTTAAATAATCATCCAATAGATTTTGCCAGACAAAGCGTTGTCTTGCGTGAAGTTTCGAAAGATCTACCAATCATGACATTCACAATTTCTAATGGTTAATTATCATATTTATTCCTCGTTTTACGTTAAACAAAGTAGTATGTATATATATACAAAATGGAAAACTCCTTTTCAAACATTAGATACTGTTATAAATGTAGAATAGTAAAGCCCGATCGAGCCCACCGTTGTAGCGTGTGTGGAAAATGTGTATTAAAAAGAGATCATCACTGCCCGTGGATTAACAATTGTGTGTCGTATTCAAACTATAAATATTACATATTATTCTTAGTGTATGGACTTCTTATGTGTATTTATTTCGCATCTGATATGGTAAAATTATATTTAACATAATATTATTACTATGCAGTGTTAAACAATCCTAAAAAATATTGTGTTACGTTTTTTTTCTACAAGGACCTTCGTATAAAATGCATATAATACATTTATTTATTATCGCATCATTGGTTTCAATTTTCCTGTTTCCATTGCTTGCTTACCATATTTACTTGATTTCTAAAAATCGCACTACTATAGGTATATCAGTTTAATTTTTATTAACTTTTATTATTAAATGATTTTGGAAATCGGTTCTCAGAAGCCTACCGTACTCCAAAATTTATTGAGCGTTTTGAGAAGAATGGATTTGATTTAGGGTGTTTTAATAATATACAACAAGTTTTTGGCAAAGAATTTTTATTATGGCCGTTTCCTATAAAAACAAGATGAGATAAATAGAAGTTTTTATTCAAAAAAATAAATACACTTCATCATTAATTTTAAGGACATTATTGACAATGTTTGTATACTTACAGTTACGCATCGAAGCATTTGAAAGTGATTTTATCATTTAGTTATAATAATATCTGTAGTTCTGTGACCGCTCTCTTTTCCCAATATGCTTTGCCTCCATTACACCTCAACCCTCCTGTACTGGCTTTTTTGAAATTTTTGATATCAATCTTTTGAAACAAATTATATGCTAAAAGTGTATACAATCTAATAATTACACAACTTTTTTTCCTTTTTTAACAATTTTTCGAACAATACTTTTACCAGTTTTAAAATGTATTGTTAAAACTTCTCATCGTTTCGAACTAACACTCAATAATTATTTTTACCCAACTGCATGTTTTAAATTTGTTGTTCTCACACAGCCTTGGTGACGGTGTGTCTTTTCCGATCAACCAAAAGATAAAAGAAGCTCAAAGTCTTTTTTATTCGGATATATGCGACCAAAACATTTCAATTGGTAATACATTTTGGTTTTTTTTTTTGTATTAGTGTTATTCTTTTTTAATTGTATATAACAGTTTTATGTCAATTTAGGTTTTAGTTTATTATCGTTATCATTATTAGATATGGAATGGTCCTAGATCGTAGATTGTAGGAAATCCAGGGTTTTTTTCCGATGAGACGAACGGTCTTTCAGTTTTTGAATTTATCAGCCTTAGACCCGAGTCGTATGCTTTCGCAAAGAAAGAAAAGAGACTCTAGAAGTAACAGTGTCCTAGGAAAAAATTAGAGCCAAGGCCTTTCCCCTCGATGTAAAGGTAACTTTCACAGAGCAACGTATACGCGTCTGAGTTTTGCACAGCAATACCTATTTGATCTCCACGTGACATAGCGCTGCTGGAATTCGGTAAGTATGATCTGTATAATGCATATCCTCTCTACAGTTGCTCGGTTTTCCGATTTATGTACAACGCCATGGTTGTAGACTGCATTAGTAAACCCCAACAAACTAGCTATATACTATCGGACAATGTAAATTCAACATCCTCATCGCAAAACATCTCACATTTTAAGGTAGCATCATCACCTTTCAGCACAAACGTCTTAACACCTAATTTTGAGAGTGTATTTTTCAAATATGATTCCAAACTCATA
>NW_026095950.1:0-17538 GCF_023614345.1 Adelges cooleyi | reverse complement strand
GATGACATGAGAAACACAATTTTTGGATCATAATTATTATCGCAATCGTTAAGACCAGCCATACTCGACGCAAATACATTTCTACTATAAAGGCGTCTTATTATCTATATGGCACACTTTTGTTAAACCTTTTGTATTTTCACTTAAGCCAGAGACGCACTTATACTTCACAATTCGTTGTACATTTATTTTTCTTAAACAAGTAGTTAGTATATACTATTTGGTTGGTGATGATAAGTGCTCAATTCAATTTTTATCGAATAATTTTTTTTCTAGATTCTATTCGGTCTTACGTGTTATTTTACAGCTGGCTTTAAACTTAAACGGGTTTTTTTCGTAAAAAACAATACAAAAACAGAAACATTGTATTTTATTCATACTGTTAACCATGATGTGAGTATGTATACAATAATATATTTTTTTTTTTTCAACCTACTTTGCTATATTTTGTTATAGCTTTATTGTTTGATATTTCATAATTATTATGTTGCCTGTATAATATTTATAAACGAATTATTTTATATAACTCCTACATCGTTTTAGATTTGATGCATACCATTTTTTTCTTGTGCATATTATCTTTAGATTCCAATTCATTCATTAAAATATGTTCAATAGAATTATACAATTCAAATAGTTCAATCTTATAAAAAACTTACACAACATTAAGTTAAAAAATATTACACGCTATTATTTATTTAATAACAGTTGAATTTTAATTCATTTTAATAGGGTTCAAAAAGTAAGGATTTAAAAACTAAACATATACCAACAACTAATATCTCTAAAAGAGGTTTTAATAGTTGTATTTTTATAAAAGTGCAGTTTTTGGATTGAGGTAGTAAAAAATTCAATAAAATCTAATGATTTCCCTAGCTAGTTTAGTTACTGGCAATAGTATTTGCTCTTAACATCTAAGTATACATATTTGGTAGTTCGGCCTGAACAACTTGCTATCATAAAACTACTTTCCCGACTGCAAGACACTCCAGGCCCAAGAGGCGGGGGCTGCGATAGAATTCCCCTCTGGCTCCGAGGTGCCAGTCGTAAGAGGCGAATATACCCACGTCGTTGGGCTCCCAGACGAACTTGCGGGAGGAGGGTAGGAACCACCCGTGAGTAGGAACTTGTGCCCGGTCACATGCGAACCATGGGAAAGCTCCTGGACGAAAGATTCCCAAGGTCATCCGTTCGCGGTGGGCTGGATTTCCCCGGGTGTTACCTGGCCTACTGGCTAGGGCATTGTATACCAGAGGATGCCTGTATTTAAAAACAAGAGCCGTACAGTGTATATACAATGCGTGGACCGGTGCGCGGAGCGAAGGCGCTTGTTCAATCCAAGACCAGTACGGCGACGTCAAGTACCGACCACGAGCGCCGGTGATTCGTTTAATAATATTGACTTGCACCTCAGAGAGATTGATCAAGGACCGAAATGTCCGGCAGCTCTGGCCAATTCGTCCGCGGCTAGCAACTAGCGCTCAGCGCTACCAGTCAGTCCGCGGCCGTAGGTCGGTCTTCGGGTCAACCACGCAAACCCAGGGTTCTCACTGTATGTACATTCCAGGCAAATAAATAATTAAAGCAGATATCGAATTGATAGTGTTATATAATAATTTGATAATACAAGTGCACAATTTTAATCTGAAATATGTGCGATCGTATTAATTGTAACTTAAACTATAACAATACGTCATATGTTGTAATATTTGTTACATAGAATATTCTGATATAATAGTTTATAAAAAATATAAATACTTGTACTTCCCAATAGTATCAAATAATACTTACATAAAAAAAACATAAATACAGAAGTTCACATCACAATTTAATAACTTGTAGTTCCCAAAAACTCATCTGAGAAATTGTTAAAAGACCGAATTACATCAAAATCTATTTGGCCATCCCGTTTAAAATAGAAGTCACTTATTAGCTTATAAAATATATGAATACTTAAATTACTTTCAAAAATGTTATAGTTTGTTAGGTCTTTAATGGAAGGCATTATGTCCATCATATTATGTTTTTGACATATTTTGGTGAGCATCGCATGTCGATTTATTATGTACCGCGCCGAGATAAGTCCGGAGTACCTTACAAGCTTTGTTTCACAACTAAATACTTGTGAATAAATTTCATCCATATACTTCAAGAGGTATTTTTTTACTGTCTTGTTAAATTGCACATTAGTAAAAAGGTTTGCTGGCTGTTTAACCAAATACTTGAGGAAAATCAAACCTAAATCGTCTTTTATGGAGAGATAATCAGTACTCAGCTTAACATATGTATAAAAAAACTTGTTAATATTATCTATCTGCTCTTGATTGATCATCGGCAGCCAAAGTCGATGTGGTTGTTCTTCCTTGTCTGATAAAGGCAAAGACAAATTAATTAAAGTTAGTTGTTTCCAAAAGCTGTGCAGAATTATAAATTTTACTAAATTCATAAACAGACTTTGTGATTTTGTAATGGTCTCGATCAAATCCTGTAGTGAGTCAAATTGTGTTTTTTCTTCAAATTTTTTTGCTTGAGAGTACATTCTTTTCCATTCAGGAAGCTCCGCAAAGTCGACAAATAAACATCTCACAATTTCCTTATAATCCCAAACGGATTCCAATTTAAAGTGACTCTTACTAAAGTAAAATCGACGAGATATATCGATTTTTACGAGTTGAACAACCATTTGGTATCTTTTATCAAATGATTGTTTTAAGGTTGCTATGAGGGCAACTATTTTATGTTGTTGATTTAAAAAGAGTGATTGAAAACGATTGTAGATTTCTGAATTGTTATATTGGGCGTTGTACTCATTCTGCGTCTTGCATTTTTGTTTGTAGAGTATGTGAGTCAGTCGATGATAAACAGTACGATGATCATTTCGAATATTTTCCCGTCTAGCTAGTATTTCATTCCCATTGATCGATCTTAAATATTTCACAAACATATAAACCATCCATATCGGACCCATATCGTCCATCATGCCGAAATTGTACAGAACGTTCAACATATCAATGATATTGTCGCTTAAAAAAACATCTTTGTGCTTTTTGAGGTTGATTAGTTCACTCAAATCTGTTTCACCGTTTTCTGAGAAGAGCTGTCCTAGTAAATTCATATAAGAAAGCATATCGAACATGTAACAACATGATAGTTGATGGTATAGTTTGTCTATCGCGTGCCGAATTCTTCCCGGGTATTCATATGCCCCTTTTTTTGACACTTTTGGTTTTTCCCCGATAGAGTATCCTGTATCGATTTTCATCAACTTACCATAATGCTGGAACGAATTAACATTAGCAAAACTTTGACGAAACGGCAGATATGAGAAACACACATTTGTAATCACAATTGTTTTAATTGTTAACACCAGCCATACTCGCCTCAAATACATTTCTACTATTAATGCGTCCTAGTAGCAATATGGCGAAGTCTTTTTAAACGTTTAGTATTATTTTCTTAAGCCGGTGATGATGCACTTACACTTCACATTTATACGTTGTAAATTTAATATTCTTAAACGTGTATTTAGTATATAATATTCTGTTGGTAACCAAAAATACTCAATTCAATTTTTATCGAATATTATTTTTTTCTAGGTCGTGTTCGGTTAAACGTGTTATTTTACAGTTGGCATACCATAAGTTGCTTTTGTATTGTAATAAACAATAGAAAATATTCCTGGTTGCCGATAACACTCGAGCCATTGTTTTTCGAACAACGTTCATTCAACACATTCATTTGATTGTGCGGTTTATTTTACAGTTGACTTAAGTTACTATTTTTTTTTCCATTATGGACCATTCATAATCTAAAACTTTAAGAAATGTACATTGTATACATACTGGTGGCTTAGATGTAGAGGTGTAATAACATATGTGACCAACATCATACCGCACCGAACTGTTTTAAAATGCCGCAAAGTTAGCTCTTATTTTGATTGGGTATTGTTTTTTTATTTTTAATTCATTATGTTAATATCATCAATGTTGTTATTGTCGTGGGACTTTCGATACCTTAGGGCGGGTACGACAGGTTAATCCGAGTGCGACATAATCCTAATAGGGCATACGGGTGTACTCATTTGGAGTTTGCTACCAGTGTTCAATATCAAGTACAACAAGACACCAGAGATTTCGGTCGGATAAATAATATAGACAGATTTCGACAAGATAGCCGCTGTTGTTGTAATTTCCATCATATAATAGCATAAAGACCGAAACAAAATCACCGTTGGGCCATCACCTCGTGGTGTTGCCAGTATATACATATAATGTACTTTCGTTACTGTAATGAACAAATGACTGGAAGGGATTACCGTCGAACGAACACCTCTTGCCATCGTGCAGTGTCCGCCCCTCAGGCAATTGTTGATGTGGCTTTCTGAATATGAATTGAGTGTCAACACGTCATCCTTTACAGGCCACTAGACTTGATGGTACTTTCCTTTCATAATAAACTTTTGACTGACTGCAGAGTATTATAAATATACTATCTGCGCATCTTACCGTAGTACACACAATTTACAATTTGTATATTACCTTAACGGAAACAACACAGGCATTGATGATATTTGTGACAGTTTATGAAGAAATCAAAATGTAAAATTTACTAGAAAATTACGCTGAAACCAATTTTAACACTTTGAACTCAAAAAAAATTATTGAACATATACGCTTGACCAGGAGGTGCAAAAAATACTCCACTTAGTTTTAGCCAAGAACGAGTGTTTTTTTTGGCTTATTTGACATTTGCCTTTTATAGTAAAAACAAATAATATTGTTTTTCTTACTTTACATTAAGTAATATCGGTCATTTGTACAGATTCCCGAATTGGCGTTATTGTTAGTCAGTTCATAATATTATAAAACTTTAAAATACATTTTGTTTTGCTTAATCTATTTACTTGAGTTCTACTGTATATTACAATATTCAGAAACTGTTTTCATTATTAGAATAAGGAATTTTTTACTGCAATTTTTGAATTGCAGTAAAAAATCGATATTTAATTAGAAAAAACTATTAAATATTAAAACGTTTTAATAGCTTTCTAAAATTATGTTTTACGTTGAATAGATAGATAAAAGATAGCCATAAACAGTAGTTCTTGTATTGTTCTTTGCTCTTACCACTTGTGCAATGTGAAATATTTTTTATATAATAATATTAATAATATGCAATTTATTTTACAATAACCGAGCAAAACATATTTTATATAAAAATTGTTGAAATCATCAAGACCATAGTTGGTGAATACATGTCTATTTATATGAAAAACATTTTATTTTAAACTTCAAATGTTGTAATAATTTATATATTTTCGTATCATTCAAGAAGTGTACAATAATATCAATAATATTGACATTTTAAAGTCAGATAAGTGAATTAATTTTAATTATTTCAAATAACTTTAAGATAGAAGAATAAATTTAGAATTAAACGCTTATAAAAATCAAACATTAATTACATAAACAAAACTAAAATTCGATAGTTCACATCACAATTTAATAACTTGTAGTTCCCAAAAACTCATCTGAGAAATTGTTAAAAGACCGAATTACATCAAAATCTATTTGGCAATTGCATTCAAAATCGATGTCAATTATTAGCTTGTAAAATATATGAATACTTAAATTACTTTCAGAAATGTTATACCTTGTTAGTTCTTTAATGGAAGGCATTATGTCCATCATATTATGTTTTTGACATACTTCGGCGAATATCGCCTGTCGATTTATAATGTATCGCGAGGAGATAATTCCGGAGTACCTTACAAGTTTTGTTTCACAACCGAATACTTGTGAATAAATTTCATCCATATACTTCAAAAGGTATTTTTTTACTGTCTTGTTAAATTGTACGTTGGTAAAAAGGTTTGCTGGCATTTTAACCAAATACTTGAGGAAAATCAAACCTAAATCGTCTTTTATGGAGAAATAATCAGTACTCAGCTTAACATATCTATAAAAAAACTTGTTTAAATCATTTATCTTCTCTTGATTCATCATCTCCAGCCTAAGTCGGTGTGGTTGTTCTTCGTTGTCTGATAAAAGCAAAGCCAAATTAATTAAAGTTAATTGTTTCCAAAAGCTGTGTAAAAATATAAATTTGACTAAATTCACAAATAGACTTTGTGATTTCGCCACGGACTCGATTAAATCCTGAAGCGAGTCAAATTGTGGTCTTTCAAAATGATATTTTTGTATTTGAGAGTATTTTCTTTTGCATTCAGGCACTTCTGCAAAGTCGACAAACAGATGTCTCACGATTTCCTTACTATGCCAAACAGATTCCAATTTCAAGTGAGTGGCACTAAAGTAAAATCGACACGATGTGTCGATGTGTATGTGTTCTTCAACTTTTTGGTATCTCTTATAAATTGATTGTTTTAAGATCGCTATAAGGGCAACTATTTTATGTTGTTGATTCAAATCGAGTGATTGAAAACGATTGTAAAACTCTGAATTGCTATATTGGGCATTATACTCATTCTGCTTCTTGCATTTTTGCTTGTTGAGTTTGTGCGCAAGTCGCTGATAAACATTATGGTGTTCATTTTGAATGTTTTCCCGTCTAGCTAGTATTTCATTCTTCTCGATCGATCTTAAATATTTTACAAACATGTAAACGGTCCATAACGGATCCATATCGTCCAACTTACCGAAACTGTAAAGGACGTTCATCATATCAATGATATTATCGCTTAGAAAAACAACTTTGTTCTCTTGGAGGTTGCTTACTTCAGCCAACTCGTTTTCACTGTTTTCTGAAAAGAGCTGTCCTAGTAAATCCATATAAGAAAGCATATCGAATATGTAACAACATAATACCTGATTGTATATTTCGTTTATCGCGTGCTGAACTTTTCCCGGGTATTCATTTGCCTCTTCTTGTGACACTTGTGGTTTTTCTTCGATAGAGTATCCCGTATCGAGTTGCATTAACCTTACATAATGCACAAACATTAAATTATTTATGTTCTTCAATTTGTTAAGAGCAAATTTCTGACGATCACACATAAATGAGAAACACAATTTTTGGATCATAATCATTATCGCAATCGTTAAGACCAGCCATACTCGACGCAAATACATTTCTACTATAAAATTGTCGTATAAGCTATATGGCACACTTTTTTTAGGCGATTGGTATTTTCACTTAAACAGGAGAAGGCGCACTTATACTTCACAATACGTTGTACATTTAATTTTTATAAACGAGTAGTTACTATAAAATATTTGGTTGGTAATAAAAAATACTAAATTCAGTGTTTATGGAATTTTTTCCCCTACATTCTGTTCGGTTATACGTGTTTTTTTACTGTTGGGTTATCTAAAGCTGTTATTTTTTTTGTAATAAACAATAAAAAATGGAAAACATGTGTAGCGTATACATGCGGTTGACCTTGATATTTAACTATATTACATTTTATTCAAAACACATGAATTTATACATTTGGGTTTACTGCTTCCTAATATTGTATATTTTATTTTTTATTTCAACATATTTTATTACGTATATTGTTTTAAATATGACAGTTATATGATATTTCATATTTTTATGTTGTTTGTAAAATATTTTATAAACGATGTATTTAATATAATTCCTATATCTTTTAAGCTTCTATGCATATAATTGTTTTTTGTAGCTTGACCCACGGC
Organism: Adelges cooleyi; assembly: GCF_023614345.1. Taxonomy (NCBI): domain Eukaryota; kingdom Metazoa; phylum Arthropoda; class Insecta; order Hemiptera; family Adelgidae; genus Adelges; species Adelges cooleyi. The sequence goes on along the minus strand of NW_026095950.1, from coordinate 9,880 downwards.
AACTTTTTAACTGATTTCTTCTTGTACATATCTTTAGAATCCAATTTTTACGTTAAACTATGTTCTACAAAATATATATTTTAAATCGTTTAATATTTTACGACGACACAAGCAACGTTTCAAGAGCCAATCGCACATATGATTTGAGCGGTCTACACGTTTTTCAAAATGTGTAAGCAAACTGTTAACTTCCGCCGACGACATACGGACATTGCACACGAGTAGTAATTGTTACATAGTTGTCGCGGTCTTTTTGGTATAATATAATACAGTAACACCACCGAAACCGGCAATGGAATTTATGCGCCAAGGCCAAACATCAAGATTCACCTAAACACCTATAGTCGGTCTCATCGGGTACTCATCACGGAATTCCTGTACTCAACGACAATAGTATTAATAACAATATACAACACAATATAGTACAATATATATAAGCAAGTTTCGGAGTGCGCATAACCTTTCAGATCTTTTCGAATCAAGCGTGCTGCCGTGTTTAATAACAAGACTGTAACTGTCTCGTAGGCGATAATTTAATTTCTTATTAAACCCTATGATATGTTGAGTGGCCCGTGACAAAAGTATCACTGTATATTTACTTTTTAATTTAGATAATTAATTAGAAAAACTAAAACTTTTTAAAAATTTCCCGAAAACATTAATATCTTGCGCTGAATGGATTGCCATGTATTGACCTTTGTTCTTTCCTAATTATCCATTCGAAAATATTCTTTTAAATACTATAATTAATACTATAAAATGAAATTTACAATAACTATATTGAATCATAATTGTTGCAAGCGTCGAGACCGTTCTCGATGCAAATACATTTCTACTATTATAGCGTCTTTGCTAGGAATATGGCATACTCTTTTTAAGCGTAAAATGTCACAATATGTTGTAAATTTAGTAAGAAGTTTAGTAAGTACGTTGTGTAGTATATTTTGGTTTCCAAAAACGCTTGAGTCATTGTTTTCCGAACAACGTTTATTCAACACATTCATTTGATTGTGCGGTTTATTTTACAGTTGACTTAAGTTACTATTTTTTTTTTCATTATGGACCATTCATAATCTAAAACTTTAAGTAATGTACATTGTATACATACTGGTGGCTTAGATGTAGAGGTGTAATAACATATGTGACCAACATCATACCGCACCGAACTGTTTTGAAATGCCGCAAAGTTAGCTCTTATTTTGATTGGGTATGGTTTTTTATTTTTAATCCATTATGTTAATATCATCAATGTTGTTATTGTCGTGGGACTTTCGATACCTTAGGGCGGGTACGACAGGTTAATCCGAGTGCGACATAATCCTAATAGGGCATACGGGTGTACTCATTTAGAGTTTGCTACCAGTGTTCAATATCAAGTACAACAAGACACCAGAGATTTCGGTCGGATAAATAATATAGACAGATGTCGACAAGATATGGCGGTGTAATAGCATATGTGAGTTTGTAACTGCACCGAACTGATTAAAATGTCGCAAAACTAACTCTTTTTTTTTATTGGGAATTGTTGTTTTTTTTATAATTCGTCATGTCGTTCTTGTCGAGAGATTTTGAATACCTGCTAATGGGGCATTCGGATCTTGCTACCGGTGTTTAAGAACATGTACAAGAAGACACCAGACTTTCGGTCGGATAAATAATATAGACAGATTTCGACAAGATAGCCGCTGCTGTTGTAATTTCCATCATACAATAGCATAAAGACCAAAACGAAATATGCGTTGGCGTCATCACCTCGTGGTTTTGCCAGTATATATAATGAACATAAATACATGAATAATTCTATGTAAATCCGTTCGTTTTGTAATTAACAAGTGACTGGAAAGGATTACCGTCGAACGAACACCTCTTGCCATCGTGCACAGTGTCTTTAGGCAATTGTTGATGTGGCTTTCTGAATATGAATAGAGTGTCAACTCGTCATCATTTACGCGCCACTAGACTTGATCGTACTTTCCTTTTATTATAAACTTTTTTGCTGCAGGTTAGAAGAGTGTTTTTTTTTTTTGAAAATACAACTTGCCCCGAATCCTTTGAATATAATAATTTAATCACTAATTCAATGCCGGTCCGTGTCTGAGTGATATTGCACCAAAGCAAAAGCCGCCCTTTTCGGTTCCATAGCAATTTCGGGATTGTTATGGATTAATTTATTTTTATTTTTCATGTACATCTCGTTTTTGGAAATACTATCTAGTAAGGGTTGTTATCATGGCGTTAGGGGTTTCATTTAATTTCACTCTTCTGTAACTTCCATATGATAATGACCATAAATTGATTGACGGTTGAAGGCTCTTTAATACGGATTTCACAATTTAGCTTAGAAATATTTGAAAAAATATTTTTTTATTTTATACAAAATACAATCTGTTATAGCTTTAAATACGAGAATTATTTAGTTGCCTAATAACTATGTTGTATTACAGTAATCCCGTATAAAATGTAAAAATTCGGTTATATTTAATACTTCAATAATATGTATTATTATTATTTATAAGGGTTTTATAATATTTTATTGCTTATTTATTAACATTTTAATATAACATAAAAACATCTGAGACTAGTATTTAAATAATTAAATAGTAATGTATGACATTAAACAAGAAAGTAATATTATCCAACAAAATATATGAAAATTAACAACTACCATAAAATAACTGACATTAAATGTAATATTAGTTACTGTTAGGAATTATATATTTATAAAGTTTAATAATAATAATGATTAATAAGTAACAGTTTATTTGATTGGATAACCATAACATATTATGGTGAGTTTGTATAAAAAACACATTGTTTCATTCGGTTATTCTATAGAACAACATATTTTGTTTTATAATATTTATATTATTATTTCCTTTGTTGTAATTTCAATTATATAACAATAATTTGATTATCGCCATCGCCTCATTGTTTTATGAGTTTATAATATGTAAATAATTGAATGAATAATTTTATGTAAATCCAGTCGTAACAGTAATTTACAAATTACTGGAAGGGACTATCGTCGAAGCCACCTTTTGGCGTCGTTCTGCAATATCTCTCTCCAATTGGGCAAGTGACGATGTGGCTTTCTAAGTACAAATTGAGTGTCAACTCAACTCTTTACGCACCACTAGACTTTATCGAATTTCCCTTTCATTATAACATTTTTTCGACGGGTAGAAAAGTATTTTTAAAAATACGACATGCTCTCTTGAGACTCGGTTCCAATAGTTTTCGTTGAAAATCAACTCCAATGCACCTTCAACTACGAACTGATATTTCAGGAAACTATAGACAAATAATAATTTTTTTAAAAGATCATAAAATAATACATTATATATTGTACATTTAATACCTACCTATAAGTCAGATTGTAGGATTAATTTTAATTATTTCGAAAAAATTCAAGATACAGTGAATTTATTGAGAATACCGTTTTAAAATAAATTAGGAATTCATTAATAATGCAATTTTCGTATGAGTCTGATAGTGCACAATATTATTTCGATGAACTTCGAGATACGGTAAATTTATAGCTTATAAAGTTTTGAAATAAACTTAGAATTTAACAATATCAAACATTTTGTGAGAGTATCCTGTATCGATTGTCATCAACCCCTTATAATGCTCCAACGCAGTACGATCATTTAAGTCATATGCTTTAGGCATACGCACAACCGTGAAAAACATATTTTGAAATATATTTATTGTTTCAATTGTCAAGACCAACCATATTCGACTTAATAACATGTTTACTGCGAAAATTTTTCAATAAGGTGCACAAACACTGTTAAATTGTTATAATATTCGTATACTCAAGCCAAAGACTTGTACAAATCATAAAATTGTTTGTATATTTAGGTAGTTTTCTAGAACGTGTAATTAATAATAATAATGATTAATAAGTATAACTATTTATTTGAGTTATCGGATAAAAAAGACATGATGAGTTTACATAAAAAGCATTGTTTCAATTGAGTACTCTATAAAACAACATAATTTGTTGTATAATATCTATGTTATTGTTTCCTACGTTGTAATTTCAATTATATAACAATAATATCACTAGCAGCAGACGACCAGCCAAGACCGAAACGAAATTAGCGTAAATAATATGTAAATAAATGAATGAATAATTTTATGTAAATCCGGTCGTAACAGTAATTAACAAATTATTGGAAGGGACTATCGTCGAAGCCACCTTTTGGCGTCGTTCTGCAATATCTCTCTCCAATTGGGCAAGTGACGATGTGGCTTTCTAAGTACAAATTGAGTGTCAACTCAACTCTTTACGCACCACTAGACTTTATCGAATTTCCCTTTCATTATAACATTTTTTCGACGGGTAGAAAAGTATTTTTAAAAATACGACAAGCTCTCTTGAGACTATCTCCGACCCACACTAAACGCAGAAGAAAATTGATATACCACCACCAATGTTCATTAAAAACGTAACAAACTCTTCTAATCTAAGAATTGCAATAATTGCAGAACTTATCGGTTCAAATAGTTTTTGTTACAAATCAACTTCTGCTCACCATCTGCTCCATTCAGGAATTTCAGGAAACTATAGACAAATTAATATTTTCTAAAAAATAATGCAGGGTAAAAAAACATTTTAACTTCAACGATTCACTCAATTCATGCTAATGTAACAGGTAACGACTCCACGCGAAATAATAAATTGTAAGTGTTTTATATATTGTGCTTATTGTTATACATTCTGTAAAATAATGTATAATAATAAAAGTTTAAGAAAATTGTTTTTATTATTTGATTAATAATTATTTACTGAAATTTTCAACTAATCCATAGTCAATTGGAAAAAAATTCAATATTTTAATAATTTTCAACTTTACGAATTTTCCAAATTGTCAATCCTGTAGTCAAACAAAAGTTACTCTTTTGCACAGTGTGTCGAATGAGAAGAATCCCGTATCACTGCTACGTTTAATATAAAACTACAATTTAATAATTTTCCGAAAAAAGAATGTGTTACATTGAATGGATCGACCTTTGTTCTTAACTGTAATTACACATTGCGAACAATATTGTAAGATAATAATTTTAATATAATAAATTATATTTTATTTTAATTACGCAATTAATTAGAAAAACAAAAAAACAATACTTCAAATTTTGTAATGATCTATATATTTTCGTATGAATCTAAAAGTGCACAATGATAGCAATATTTCAAAGTCAGATGAGTGGATTAATTTTAATTATTTCGAAAAACTACAAGATACGTTGAATTTATAAACTGTTGTAATTTTTCTTTAATGGAAGGCATTATGGTGAGCATCGCCTTTCGTTTTATTATGTATCGCACGGGATAAATCTGGAGAACCTTACAAGCTTTGTTTCACAGCCGAACTGTTGTGAATATATTTTATCCATATATTTCAAGAGGTATTTTTTTACTTCCTTGTTAAATTTCACAATAATAAAAAGGTTTGCTGGAATTTAATCAAACGCTTAAGGAATACCAATCCTAAATCGTCTTTTATCTTAAAATTAACAATACATGCTTCAACATATCTAGTTATCGACTTGTTTAAATGATCAATCTGCTCTTGATTGATCATCGGCAGCCATAGTCAATAAGGTTGTTCTTCATTGTCCGATAAAGGCAAAGACAAATTAATGTAGTATTAGCAAACCGAAACCGGCAATAGAAACTACGCGCAAAGACCAAAGATCAATTTTCACCTAAACACCTAAAGTCGTTCTCAGCGGGTACTCGCCACGGAATTCCTGTATACAGCGACAAGATTATGAATAACAATATACAACACAAAATAGCAATATATATATATATATAATATAAGAAAGTTTCGGAGTGTCAATAACCTTTCGGGTCTATTCAAAACAAGCATGCTGCCGGTGTTTAATAACAAGACTGCCAATGTCTCGTAGGTATCTTCCATTCGACTAAATATTATAGGCAGGTATCCTGATAAGAGTGCCGCTGGTATTTTAATTTCAATTATAGAATACTAATAGTACAAAATATATGAAGTTCGTGAGCCAGTTTGATTGGACTGAAGTTTTGTATGTCTTTTAACATAATATGGTTTGAACCATCAATAATTCGAGTCCAATAATTTTAGTTGTTTCGAAAAACAAGATTCCATGAATCACTAAATCAATATCTTTAAATACAATTCTACATTAATTATTTGTCTTTAAATTTTACATTAATTACGATGAAAAATATTTGTTTCAACATATGCAGCTATCAACTTGTTCAAAAAGCATAATTAAGTCTTCTCGACTACAATTTATTCGAACATTTTTCACCGTGAAAACGTCGCAATAACAGTTTTCCTAAAATATTATAGCGTTTCATAGTTTTACTTAAACCTTAAACGGGTTTTATATACTACCGAATTCGTTATAATTTATTTCAATCACAATATTTTGTCGGTTACTGAGAACGCTTAAAACAATATTTTAGAATAATGTTTTTGCTGTATACTATTTTTTTTCAGTTGGCTTAACATAAGGTGTTTGAATCACACAGCACATACGCAAAGGCCTATTATGTATTAATCATATTATTTTGTCGGTTAACGAGAACTCTCAAAGCAATATTTTCAAATAATGTTTTTGCTGTATTTTATTTTTTATACCTACCTACGTGTTTTATTTCAGCTGGCCTTACATATTGTGTTAATGGTAAAAAATTATACATTTTTTGGAAAATTAATTTTTATACAGTAAATTGCTTTAAATTTACTGCGTAAAAATTTGATTGTTAATATATTTTCGTATGAATCTAATAGTGCACAATATATCGACATTTTAAAACCCAAAAAGTGAATTAATTTAAATTATTTCAAATAACTTCGAGATACGGTAAATTTATAGATTATAAAGTTTTGAAATAAAATTAGAATTCAACAATATCAAACATTGTTTACATAAAAAAAAAATACAATAGTTCACATCAAAATTTCATAACTTGTATCTCCCAAAAAGTCATCTGAGAACTTGTTAAACGACCGAATGACATCAAAATCGATTTCGACAAGTTTTTTAAAATAGAAGTCACTTATTAGCTTATAAAATATATGAATACTTAAATTACTTTCAAAACTGTTATAGTTTGTTAGGTCTTTAATGGAAGGCATTGTGTTCATTACATTATGTCTTTTACATAATTGGTCGAGCATCGCTTTTCGTTTGACTATGTATCGCGCGGAGATAAGTCCGGAGAACCTGACAAGCTTTGTTTCATAGCCGAATTCTTGAGAATAAATTTCATCCATATATTTCAAGAGGTCTTTTTTTATTTCTTTGTTAAATTGCACATTCATAAAAAGGTTTGCTGGCATATTAATCAAACGCTTGAGGAATGCCAATCCTAAATCGTCTTTTATGTTAAAATAAACAATACATGCTTCAACAAAACTAGATATCAACTTGTTTAAATGTTGTATCTGCCTTTGATTGATCATTGGAAGCCATAATCGATGAGGTTGTTCTTCTTTGTCTGTTAGAGGCAAAGACAAATTGATTAAAGTTAGTTGTTTCCAAAAGCTGTGCAACAATATAAATTTTACTATATTCACTAACAGACTTTGTGATTTTGCAATGGTCTCGATCAAATCCTGTAGTGAGTCAAATTGTGTTTTTTCTTCAAATTTTTTTGCTTGAGAGTACATTCTTTTCCATTCAGGAAGCTCTGCAAAGTCTCCAAACAAACTGCTCACAATGTCCTCATTACGCCAAATAGAACCCATTTTCAAGTGATGTTGAAATAAAGAAATATCGACAAGTCGCGTCGATGTTTATGTGTTCTTTAACTATTCGGTATTTAGTAACAAATGATTGTCTTAAAGTTGCTATGAGGGCAACTATTTTATGTTGTTGATTCAAAAAGAGTGATTGAAAACGATTGTAGAACTCTGAATTGTTATATTGGGCGTTGTACTCATTCTGCTTCTTGCACTTTACCTTGTTGAGTATGTGCGCAAGATGCTGACAAACATAATGGTGTTCATTTTGAATGTTTTCTCCGTCTAGCTAGTATTTCATTCTTCTCGATCGATCTTAAATATTTTACAAACATGTAAACGGTCCATAACGGATCCATATCGTCCAACTTACCGAAACTGTAAAGGACGTTCATCATATTAGTGATATTATCGCTTAGAAAAACCACTCTGTGCTCTTGGAGGTTGCTTACTTCAGCCAACTCGTTTTCACGGTTTTCTGAAAAGAGCTGCCCTAGTAAATCCATATAAGAAAGCATATCGAATATGTAACAACATAATACCTGATTGTATATTTCGTTTATCGCTTGCTGAACTTTTGCTGGGTATTCATAAGCGTCCTCTCGTGATACTTTTGGTTTTTCTTCGATAGAGTATCCCGTATCGAGTTGCATTAAGCTAACATAGTGCACAAACATTGAACCACGTCTCATCTTTAAATTATCAAGAGAAAAATTCTGACGATCACACATTAATGAGAAACACAACTTTTGGATCATAATTGTTATCGCAATCGTTAAGACCAGACATACTCGCCGGAAATACATTTTTACTATAAAAGCGTCGTATTAACTATATAGCGCACTTTTTTTAAACGTATAGTTTTTTCTCTTAAACCGGAGACGACGCACTTAAATAAAATATTTGGTTGGTGATCAAAAGTGCTCAATTCAATTTTTATCGAGTAATTTGTTTTCTAGATTCTGCTCGGTTATACGTGTTTTTTTACTGTTTGGTTAACTTAAGCTGATATTTTTTTTTTGTAATAAACAATAAATAAATGGAAAACATGTGTAGCGTATATATGCGGTTGACCTTGATATTGTACTATATTATATTTTATTTAAAACACGTGTACCTATATGTTAACTAGTTCCTAATACTGAATAATCTATTTTTATTTCAACCTATTTTACTACACTTTGTAGCATTTGTAATATTTATACTTAATGTAATTTATATAATTCCTATATCTGCATATGATTTTTTTTTTGTGGCTTGACCCATGTCAACTTTTTAACTGATTTTCTCTTGTGCATATCTTAAGAATTCAATTCATACATTAAACTATGTTCTACACAAAGATATATTTCGAGTAGTTCAATATATTACGAAGACACCACATCAGCACCAGCTAGTATTATCAACGCCCGGCAAAATTAAACAACAGCAAGATTAACACACGGTCACGGTTAGGGTATGGCGGTCGAGAAAGGCGCAACACGGTCCAGAGATATTCAATGCGCCGTCTGATTAAATTCAATAGTCCAAAATTCTTTCAGGAATAAGCAGAAAAATACTTCCGCCGATGACGTACGGACATTGCACTAGAGTGGTAATTGTAATATAGTTGTCGCGGTCTGTTTGGCATAATATTATTTACAGTAACAGCACCGAAACTGGCAATGGGAACTACGCGCCAAAATTAAAATTTTCACCTAAACACATAAAGTCGGTCTCATCGGGTACTCATCACGGAATTCCTGTACACAACGACAATAGTATTAATAACAATATTCAACACAAAATAGTACAATATATATAAGCAAGTTTCGGAGTGCGCATAACCTTTCGGGTCTATTTAAAACAAGCATGCTACCGGTGTTTAATACAAAACCGAAACGAACTCATCGTCGGCACCGTAGAACAGCCTCCTTTCATACTTAAGTGTTTGTTCCATTTTAGGCAAGTGATGTGGTGGCTATGTGAATATGAATTGAGTTTTAATCTCTACGCATCACATCATTTTTTTACTTACTCAACGCCGAATCGCACAGCACTTAAGCAAAGGCCTCTGACAAAATATGGTAATTTAGATGTATGAGTTCGTTTGCTTGTGTCGTATACTAGTAATAGTGGTTGTATGCTTAACTTCG